>NC_053024.1:383011304-383237760 GCF_003073215.2 Triticum urartu | reverse complement strand
GTTGCTTGCTCTCTTTTGGATAATAGTGGGGGATGACAGGGCATCCCCAAGCTTAGGCTCTTCCTACTTCTTATTCCTTCATCCAATGTAAGATAACCCAAAACTTGAAAACTTCAATCACAGAAAACTGAACAAAACCTTTGTGAGATCCGTTAGTATAAGAAAATAAATCACTACTATAAGTGATGTATCAAACCAATTAATATTTTGTTCTTGAATTATATCTAGTGTATTCCAACTTTTCTATGGCAAAAACTCATCAAAGAAAACCATAGAGACATCAAAACAAGCACACAATGCAAAGAAAACATAATCTATCAAAAAAAAGAACAGTCTGTAGTAATCTGAGTGTTTCGAATACTTCTGTAACTCCAATTTTTTTGAAAACTTATGATGACCTGAGAAATTTGTATGTTGATCTAATGCAAAAGGAATGGCTATTTTATCGCTCTCTGGTTAAAAATGAGAATTATTTTTGCAAGCATAAAAGTTTCTGTTTTTTCAGCAAGATCAAACAACTATCACCCCAGAAGATCCTAAAGGCTTTACTTGGCACAAACACTAATTAAAACACATAAAACACAATCATAATAGTAGCATAATTGTGCTGACACTCAAGAACAGGAAGCAAAAGGAAAAAATAAATTTTATTCATTGGGTTGCCTCCCAACAAGCGCTATAGTTTTATGCCCTTAGCTAGGCATAAAGCAAGGATCTAAGTTTTGTCACCCTTCTTATTAATTCCCTTAGAGGTGTTCTCATCAAGGGGTTTTGTAAAAACAACATAAAACATATTATCCATAGAAATCTTAGCATTGTTAAGTGGCCCAATATCATAACCACGTTGATTTCCGGCAACAATACAAGAATAATGTCGATTAACATTATTAAAAACGTGTTGAATTACATTTAGGATTGGGACTTCCTTTTTAAGGTTCTTATCAAAGATCTTATTGTCCCCAAGCAAATTTCTTAATGCATAATCACTATAGTAAAGAATTTCATCTATCACAAGCTTTTCATGATTCATACAATAAAAATCAAAGATTTCCCTAGCTTCCCGTATGATATAGTCAAACTCATTCATAAGAACGAGAGTGCCAACTTTTTAGCCTTAGGATTCTTTATAACGGGGAGCTCAAAAAATAATCTCTGCAAAGTAGGATGAGTACGAATAAATTTACTTTCAAGTTTCAGAACTAGTGCTGAAATAGCATCCGCATAAATTTACTTAGATTTCCAACACAATTGAAAAAAAATCTAGAATACGTTCTTTTCCCATAACATTCCCTTGCCCCAAGATAAAAGTTTTAGCATCCATATTGCCCGTACGTCCAATCTTAGGAGTCAGGACATCATCTGTGAAATCACTCATGATTGCAAGCAAAAGATAGATCTGACGAGAAAACGGTAACCGGAAAAGTGGGGCGAATAAAACGGGAAATTATGTGAAGTGGGGGAGAGGAAACCTCGGGGCACCCCCAGGTGCTTCTATAGCCCACTGGTGGTCTTCTGGTCCATAAAAAAATCCACAAAAAGTTTCCCGGTGTTTGGACTTCGTTTCATATTGATTTCCTGCGATGTAAAAAACAGCAACTGGCACTTGTCACTATGTCAATAGGTTAGTACCAAAAATGATATAAAATTATTATAAAACATCCAAGAATGATAATATAACAACATGGAACAATCAAAAATTATAGATACATTGGAGACGTATCACTACCCCATTGTGAAGCAGATGCCACCTTTCGTGCACGACACCGAAGGCCTGCCATTCATGAAGCATGGTTGTGTCTTCAGTGTGCACCGTCCGATGAACGACATGCTGGGACACACTATCCCAAATTTATGTCGCTTCAGCTTGGATTAGTCTCCATCGCGTGGAACCGGACTAGAAAGTTGCGACAATGATTCCCATTGCCCACCGCTATGGATCGTGCCATCTACGAAGAAAACCTGGGACTGGAACCTAGAAGACGACATGCAGCCCATCTATGACGTGTAAGTGGAGTATGGTAAATTATAAATGGTAGCACTGTAAATATATGTGGAGTAGTCGTGCGCAAATTTATCACATGAAGTGGAGATGAACTTGTGTGGCATGCTGGCATTTGTCCTTTAGAATTTATTACTAGTAAATGTGTTATGTGTACGTGCAACTTGTGTGGCTGTTGCACGGGCTCCAACACGCTCTGTGAGAAAAAAAGGTGGCACAACTTTGGCGATAGGTGACGTGCCGACATCATACACTAGCAATCGTTCGCTGTAGTTGTAGTACTAGGATGACAACTCCTATAAACCTTGCGCTTTTCTCTTTGCCTCTTTGGGAGGTTCAATAGTTCGTACTCCTGTGAACCTTGCACTTGCCTCTTCGCCTTTTCGGAAGGTCCAAAAATGTTAATACAATATGCTTCTAGCAATCTGACACCAAATGAACTACTACACGTCCATCGCGAGGGCGAGGGAGAGGGAGAGGGCACTGTAGTCAAAACCCTCTCCTCGTCCCATGATCCACCGCACGTGTGGGCGAGGGAGAGGGTCTAGTAAGCAAGCTTCTCCTCGTTTTTTGAGTTGATGAGACACATCAAAAAAGTGGTAGCCCAATTGCATCCTTTCCAGTTAATATGGCTTAATTTGAAACAAGATAAATACACTAGCAGTCAATGTATGTAACAATACGGTCACTGGACTTCATAGTACTACGCTCATTAGGGTCACGATATAGTTTTGCGGTGACTATATGGTCACTAGCTCACCATAGAGCACCGTATTGCACCTTGCTGACCGGCCACATTCGACATGGCACTTTGTTGAATGGTTAAATTGGCACCTGGTTCCTGGGTCCCACGTGTCAACTGGTAGAGCAAAGAAATCGGTTAAATAAAACTTTACACATGCGCAACAGGAGTACAACCCTTGTGCGCGAACCACCCTGGCTGTGTATGTGAGTGCATGGATGTGTACTCCCTCGGTCTGTGGAAACCTGTACATAGCATTAGAAATTTTTCTAACAAAGAGTGTGCATCTACACTTCTAGTGCACTTAGCCTTTAAATTAATCGGTAGTGATGGAATAATGCAGCAACTTGTGCTCTAGCTATAGGCTGCATGTCTATCCTTAATTACAACAGGCAACAACCTTCATTTAATCTTCTTCTCTCAATGATCGCATGCGCACATAAGTCTGCTACTTTTGGGTGTTAATTATGTGATGAAGTTCTTGTTCCTCTAGGTTAATGTCTAAATCTCTCTTTCATAGACGGAGGGAGTAGGTTGAGCACTTAAGCGTGAGCGTGTGTGTTCCTTCATGTGTCGTGTGCCGCATGGATGTGTGAGTGTTGCGTGCGTGCATGTGTACGTGTGAGTGTTGCATGCATGATGCTTCTACTCCCTCCCATTGACATGTTCAAATTTCAAGCTTCACTAAAACGTTGCATGCAAGAATTAAGAGAAAACTCACCAATGCGTGTTAAAGTTCTGGTCTTTTGTTCTTCACGCATGCATTCCAATTAATACATTCGTAAACACAATTTTCTTGAGGAAAATGAGCCCATTATTGAGTACTTTTGGAAAATATTCTTTGGGCACTCATCATTTACTACTACCTTGGTTGATGATTTTTTCATTGACCTGTATATAAACCTCCATCCTGGTTTATTGGTCCCCTTCTTATATAGTATAAAATTTTGATTGTAAATTAAACTAACAAAGTGTCTATGCATGTCATAAAAAACTATACCATTAAAAACTATGTTCAAATATGAATCCAGTGATATGATTTTTGGTGACATGTGCATTAACATTTTATTAGTTAAATAGATGGTCAACGTTTGACACAAAATACTAGTAGTACTCCTACATTATTGGCGCCGGGTGCCTTGGCCAGTGTTTCTTTTTATCGGACATGATGAGAGTAGAAGCATAGGGATACTGTAGATAGGAAGTCTTGGCGATCCATTATTCCCCATCTTAGTCAGAGAGAACTATTCAACTAGTCTTCATAGTGAAGTGACAATACACGCTGCAACAGATGGGAAAATTAATTAATAAGTTGAGCCAGCGTATTGGTGTTACTAAATCAGCCTTACCCTGTACTGCCATCATGTTTGCCAGTGGAGCACGCTTCTGCAAATACGCCTACACACCTCTCTCTTCCATTAACTAACATATGGGCCCTCTTAAGGTAGACCCACATGTCATCGGCTTAACTATTTTACACTCCAAAGGACGGTATATCCTGGTACTAGTACTAGTAGAATTGAGATTTAATGCAATTTCTTGCCCGTCTTTCCCTCTTCTTCCTCCTCTCTTCTTCTTCCTCCTCTATTCCCCATCATTGGCCGCACACCATTTCCCCCCGCTCACTACTCGCCCGCCCGCACCATCTTCCTCGGTAGCTCATGCGTACCATGCCCCCCCTGCTCACTGCTCGACCACACACACCATCTTCTTCGCTCGCCCGCCCGAATCCACTTCACCGCTCGCTGGCAGTCACCTAAAACCCCAATCACTAAGCTCCCTAAAACAACCTATGGTAGAACCGACTAACACGCAGAGCAGCGATTGGAATTTCCTCCACGATGTTCTCTTGGATCAGATCTATAATCGTATGGACCTGCTCAGTACCGGGCGTCTAGCCGCATGCTCGGTGTCTATGGATCGTGTACTCATTCGCAACCCGCCGGCCCTTTTCAAGACACCCTGCTTGCTGATGCCCGATCCTCGCTGGTGGCCCATACACCGACTTGATGATCCTACAGAGGTTGTCGTCGTGCCCCTCGACATGCTACCACTACCCGCCCACATGTCCTTCATGTGCGGCCACTACTGGGCGGGCATGAAGGCCAACTGGATCGTGCTGATCCACCAATCTGGTAGTCCATCGTGTCTCATGGATATCTACTCCCAGCGAGAGATCACCCTTCCATCGTTGGATACCGCCGGCATCGAGCCTCATGGCCCGCCAGACACTCCTGCTACTACACACGAGACACGTTGAGCTTTTGGTACGACCTTCGTTTTTTGAAGGTTGTAATCTGTGAAGTGCCCACACCATCAGAAGACTAGATGGATTACCAGCTCATTGCCTTGTTCGACATGGGATTAGTCTATCTGGAATCTGGTCGCCATACATGGTTATGGCTCATTATCAATCGTGTTGACCCTCCATTTCTGTCTGATGCTATTGTGCACAATGGCCTCGTTTACGCGGTCGACGCACAGATTGGCTGCATATAGTACTGGAATCTATCATCGTGTAATTGTTCTATCTCATCTCATCTCATCTTTACCTTATGAATACGACTACATGTTGATTGTTAAAAATTTAGAATAGATAATGTGTCTTTAACCACATCATTGCTATATGTTCCTTTCATTTCCTAGATTTTCATGACCACACATGTTATTGTTAGAGTTGTATATGGCATCTAATGATTGTTAGAATAGATAGTATAACCTCATGATTGCTATATGTTACTCTCATTTCCAAGATTTTTATAACCACGCATGTTATTGTTAGAGTTGATATGAGAACATTAGTAACTGCTAGGTAAAATATGAGTAGGCCCTGGCATAGCTATTTTCCTCTCATTTTTACATGATGTTTGAACCATGACATGTTGCTACAATATGAAAGCCATTGGCTTTTTTAACTTGGGGTATGATTATGACCACGACATTGCAACTCTCTGGCTATGATCTGTGTCGCTATTATAATAATATTAATTCCACACATACTCTGAACATGGTTGTACATTTTTGTCCTTTTGGTCTCCAATTTGATTTTTTGTAGCAGACGCAAATGTGCTGGCCTTTATAATTCCAGGACCTGGAAATATACAAGTCAATGGGTGGTGGTTTATCGTTTGTTCAATTGATGGTGGTCACTTGATGCTCATTCACACATACCAAATTGACCAAACCATTTCATCAAACCACATGCAGTACAATGCCTAGGGCATTCATGACTGTGATGGCTATGGCTGCTTCATGTTCGAGAAACATCCCAGCTCTGTTGGGCCAGTCGTATTCAACCAGAGGGGGGTTTACAGCCTTGGCAATCACTCCATCTTCCCCGGGCTCAATTGTCCAATCATCAAACCAATCATCGATCATATCAGCGGCAATGATTACCATGCCATGCAACTTCCATTCGCCAGGGGGAACTGTGTTGACACATCGTACCATGGGTTTCATGAATCACCATATCCAGAGATTCGTCGATGGCTTGTTGCCAAATGATCTTCAGTGTGTGAAAGGCGTCAAGCTTCCAAGCGATGAATGGATTTTGCGAACCCGACATGCGGCGATGTGGTTCATGCCAACAACAAATATGCACAACTTGATTCGTAGTGATATCTAGACTAAGCCATGTATCCAGCTGCTGTAGCATGACCCTCTTTTGTTGGATATTATGTATTGTAGTTAGTTTGAAGGATAGATACCTTTCTGGCATCAAGTGCATCCTAACTCACCTGCGTAGTATGTACCGATAATGATGATGGATATGCCGTGCAGAAGCCATATATATCAATTAGGCTTCAAGTGTGTACTTGTTGGTGAGAATGTTGTCCAATGGGAATTATATTTTGTATTACTCATGTAGCGTACAAAGTCTGTCGCACAGCCTTGTAACTTCGTACTCTATTTCTAAATTTGTACTAGTACTAGTAGTCCTCTATACCGTATATTCCGCTACTCGTACTACTACCTCCCTCCTGGTTTATTGGCCCCCTTCATAATTTGTGTCAATTTTTGACCATAAATTTAACCAACTAAATGTTAATGCATGTCACAAAAAATTATATCATTGGATTCGTATTTCAACATAGTTTCCAATGGTATAATTTTCGGTGACATGCATTGACATTTTGTTAGTTAAACCTATGGTTAAAATGTGACACTAAATATGACTAGTAAGTCGTACAGTAGTACTAGTATATGTCGGCCAAATTATTCATCATGTCCTCACATTGAATTGACGTGGCAACACGCTACGCGTGAGGTGACACAAGAGTCTCGACGGCGTGTTCGCTTCAGCAAAGTGAGCCTCACCCCTCTTGTAGTACAACAACACTCTCCCATTCTCTAAAAAATCACTCTCCCATTCTCTAGAAAATCACTCTCCCATTCTCTCCCGGTCTCCCCACCTCCCAGCCACCGCCTTGTTCCGATTCATTTGGCACGATGAGAGATGAGCTACTGGAGATGCTATTCTTCACTTCAAGTAGTCAAAAGGAAGACGCTGAAAAAATTGATCTCAACAAGGATGCTCTTCTAGCTAGATGGATGAAGGAAGGAACCAGCGAGGCCGCTCCTGTGAATATCCGTCCCATCGCCTTGTATCATGTTTTTGATATTTATGGGGGTTTTCAAGTCTTTAGAGTCTGCATGTAGTAATGAAGCTGAGACCCCAGTTTGTTCGGGTATTGTGGACTTTAGATTTGGAGTACCACTTATTTGTCAAAATCTTTCATCATTTACATAAAACAGTTGATTGATCATACATTGAGTACCATTTAACTGGAATTAACCGATGCAAGTCCAAGAAGGATTGGTCGGTGTTGCGGGCTAGCATCAAGTTCGATCCCACAGATTAGGAGCTGATCAAGCACCTTGAGGCCTCTCATCGATTTGTTCATACGAACCATCGACAACGAGCACGACATATGCTACACCCATCCTGAGAAACTTCCAAGTGAGACACCAATCGCCGTCTACTTGCACAAACATATTCCTTTGTTTATACCTCTATTTTTATTTTTAGACATAGACCTAGTGAAGAAATTACAATTTGAAAGTTGATAAAAAGTGAAGCAAGTGACTGCAACATGCCAAAGATGTTATGAAAATGGAAACTACGTACCCTCAAACTTGTATTCGCCAATACTGCAGGTATCACACTGAGTGGCCTAGGCAAGCATTTCTTCCAGCACAACCCTAGGGTGTTAAAAAGGGGCACGTGGACGCGTCGCAAGATACAATCAGAGTGCGGCATGCATGCGATGTGGCACAAGACAGGCAATACCTTGCTGGTGATGGTCAACGGCAGGCAGACGGGTAACAAGAAGGTTCTGGTGCTGCACACCAACAAGAACTTCGACCAGCAAAGGACCAACTAGGTGATGCACCAATACCACCTCGGAGACCTGGAGCAAGAGAAGGAGCGGGAGTTGGTCGTCTGCAAGATTTTCTACCAGACCAACACTAGGGCCAGGACTAAAAAGATTATAAGTTAGTTTCGTATTGGTATACTTGTACTACCTGGTCGTCTGCAAGTTGGTATTGTTGTTAAGGATCTTTCGGTATGAACTTGCATTTTCTTCCAACCATCATGTCGAGGGTCAACATGGATATAAAGCTGAATCATTTGTTTCGAAACGAATTTTCAGGCACCTGATTTTTATTTGATGGGTAGCATAAGCACCTGCCATTCAAATTTCCAATTCTCCAATTTTTTTACATATTTGAAGTACGCACAGGATCCATCCGTTTTGATAGGATGATAGTTGGACACAGCACTTCGGAACTGGGTTGTGGCGTGCCAAGCCTAGCTGCAAATTGTTAAATGAGAGGAGCGATGGATTTGGGCCTTCCAGAACAGTTAAGTGTCGCGACCTCGATCGCGTGAAGTGCCTCCCATGGACTCAAAAAGGCCTAGTCGGTTATTATTAGTTGAAATATGTAAAATGATCCATAATAAAAAGAAATATGTAAAATGCAATGAATTTAGTCTGGTTTCACTGAAACCCATTCGATTTGCATGAAATTCGTTTGTGGAACCACTAGACAGATGTCCATACAGAGCCTAACCGTAGGGAACCAGCAAGTCCATGGCCGTACGCAAGCAAGTGCATGCACTTATTATCATGATGGAAAAATAATGCTGACGTCTGAGACACCCATTATTTTCAACGTAGTCAATAAACGAGAGAATTCTGCAAATACAGACTAGTAACCGGGATCCAGCATGTATATTGTTTTTTCAGGTTGAGCAAGTTTAAACTGGGTTGTAGACTGCCCAGGCTTGGTTTTTTTTAACAGGCCCATACCATGACGACAATGGGGCACAAAGATCTAGCAGCTATCAACCGACCTGTGGTTCACCAGCCTTAGTTATATTTTCTCTTAGAACATCCGCATGAAGTTTTTTTACTGAAGAAAACACACAACTCAGTACTATTTTCCTCTTGAAACGCCATGTCCTACTTCCATTTTATAATCTCTACTTATATTTTTACTAGTTCATATAGATGTATTATTATATTGACAATATGTAATGTTCCCTTTTCATCTTTACATCCTTATTTTTTGTTGTTGTTTTCCCTCCCAGCGCTGACTTTTTACCACTAGTTTTCCCTAAAACCAACTCAATTGTCCCACGTCTTATTAGCTTACAAAAATAAAAAAAATTTATTTGGAAAATCAATAAGTTCTTAAAAACAAATGTTTATTATTTCTAGATTAAAACAGTTCAGACTCCACCAAAATATGCAAAATTAGGTTGAACTTTTTGACCGTGGTCCTTGGCCGAAAATGGGTTGTAATAAATTCCTTAAGAATTAGCAAGTGGGCTGCAAATTATTAAAAATAGCAAATGGGCTCTATGTTGTCTGCCACAGATTTGGAGGCTGACTTGTGGGCCTACTAAGTTCATGCATACACAAGGTTTCTAAAAAAACTTAGTCAACAATCGACTATACTAGCGTCAGACCGTAAGATGCCAATCCAGCGGCAATCGTGCTTCTTTAGTCTCTAATCTTCCTGCTCCAGCCACCCAAACCAGCACCGGCAGATCCACCTGCTGCCGCCTCCCATGGCCGGGTGTGCTTCCTGGAAGGCCTCATGGCCCCACCCTACTCGCATCCCTGGTCTGGCCATCCCTCTACTCATCCACACCTTCTGTTATTCTCCGGTGACGTCAGCCTCACACTATAGCCGAACCAGTAAACCGTCGTACCCACTTCACGTGGGAAACAACTGCCGAGTCTTCCTTGGCTATGGTTCATTCCCTTACTTGGCCTCACCGTCGTCCACCACCTTGGTTCTCTCGGCACGGTGTGGTCAACGGATGACATCCATCAGAAGAGGACTGTGCGTGGAGAGGCTGACAGCTAGGTCCACGGCCGCATGCAAGGAAGTGTCTCCTATTTTTGCAAGTAGGAAGTGCCTCCTTATTATGCGCAAAATAATGATTCCTCCACCTGAAAGCGGGGACCCACTAGAAGGGCCTCTATATTTCATGAAAAAAAACATCCCCCCCCCCGCTGATAGCTCAGACCCACGAGCTATATCTTCGCACGCAAGGAAGTGCCTCCTTATTACGCACAAAAAAATGAATACCCCCGCTACTAGGTGGCACCCACCATATTTGGAGGCTGACTTATGGGCCTACTAAGTTGAAGTGGGCGCAGGGCTTTGTCAACTTAGTTAATATAAATGATTCTAGCTACGGTGATCGTACGATGTCCATCCAATGACCGTCGTGCTTCTTCAACCTCTCGTCTTCTTGCTCCAGCCACCAAAACCAACACCGACCGTGCCGCTTGCTCCTGCCTCCCATGGCCGACTATGCTGCTGCACAGGCCTCACCGCCCCTCCTACTCCAACCGCTGGCCAGGCAATCCCTTTACTCACCGACAACCCTTGTTATTCTGCGGTGACGGCACCCTCACATAGCAGCCCAACTAGTTAACCCTTGTACTCCCCTCCGTGTGGTCATCCACTGCCATGTCTTCCTCAGCTCCGCGTCATCCCCTTCCTAGGCCTCGCCATCATCCACCACCTTGGTGCTCTCGGCGCGACTGGTCAACGTGGTCAAGGAACGACTTCTATCAGAAGAGGACTGTGCGTGGAGAGGCTGCCAGCTGGGACCATGGCTGCACACAAGGAAGTGCCTCCCTTTTTGCGAGTAGGAAGTGCATCCTTATTATGCGCAAAATAATGATTCCTCCACCTGACAGCGGGGACCCACCAGAAGGTCCTTTGTATTTCTCGAAAAAACATTCCCCCCACTGACTGCTCGGACCCACCAGCTATATCTTTGCACACAAGGAAGTGCCTCCATATTATGCACAAAAAAATGAATACCCCCGCTGCTAGGTGGGATACACCATCTTTGGAGGCTGACTTGTGGGCCTACTAAGTTGAGATGGACGTGGGGCTTTGTCAACTTAGTCAATGTAAACGATTCTAGCTGTGGTGACCGTACGATGTCCATCCAATTGCCGCTGTGCTTCTTCAATCTCTGGTCTTCTTGCTCCAGCCACCCAAACCAGTGCTGGTCGTGCCGCATGCTCCTGCCTCCTGTGGCCGGCTGTGCTGCCGCGCAGGTCTCACCGCCCCTCCTACTCCAACCGCTGGCTAAACCATCCCTCTACTCATCCACGGCCCCTGTTATTCCGTGGCGACGGCAGCCTCACACCACAGTCGAACCAGTCAACACTCATACTCCCCTCGGCATGGGCATCCACTACCTCATCTTCCTCGGCTCTGAATCATTCCCTTAGCAGGCCTCACCATCGTCCACCGCCTTGGTGCTCTCGGTGCAGCGTTGTCAACGTTGTCAATGAATGACAGCCATCGAAAGACGACTATATACGATGAGGCTGATAGCTGGACCCACCAGCTACATCTTCACACACAAGGAAGTGCCTCCTTATTATGTGCAAAAAAATGATTCCTCCCCTTGACAGCTGGGACCCACCACATATTTCTTCGCACGCAAGGGAGTGCCTCCTTATCCTCCCTGACAGTTGGGACCCACCTGGTCGAACTGTACGTACTGTTGTCTGTCTGGTCGTGAACGTGTACGTATATACTTGTTGATCGGTCTCTCTTCAAGGATGAACCATGGCCGAGTAAGTAGCGTCACGTGTCGTAGTAGAGCCCCCGACGTAGAAGTTTAGGCAGTCCCATCTAAATCGGGTACGTGTACCTACAACCACATGGCAAAAAATACGGCCACGGACATACATATGGTTCATTGATCTGGAGCAACCGGTTTGGACGAAACAACCCGAAATGTGGTTCGGCTCATTGGGAGGGGTCTGGCATACCGCAAAATGGAGGAAATGGCCTTCTGCTTGACCGCCTACGGTTGATACGGGGTCCTCTTCATCGGTTCGGGGTCTGGCGTACCGCAAAACGGAGGAAACAAACTTCTATTCGAGCTCCTATGGTTGAAACGGGGTCCTCTTCATCGGCTCGGGGGCTGGCGTACCGCAAAACGGAGGAAACAGACTTCTGTTCGAGCTCCTATGGTCGAAACGGGGTCCTGTTTATCGGGAGGGGTGTGGCGTACCACAAAACGGAGGAAATAGACTTGTGTTGGAGCGCCTACGGTTGAAACGGGGTCCTGTTCATCGGGAGGGGTGTGGCGTACCACAAAACGGGACTCCACGGGTACTGTTCATTGATGTCTACTACACAACTTTATTCTTGTAGACTCGTGTTGGGCCTCCAAGCGCAGAGTTTTGTAGGATAGTAGCAATTTTCCCTCAAGTGGATGACCTAAGGTTTATTAATCTGTGGGAGGTATGGGATGAAGATGGTCTCTCTCAAACAACCCTGCAACCAAATAATAAAAAGTCTCTTGTGTCCCCAACACACCAAATACAATGGTAACACTACAAAAAAATACACTTCCATGATGATATGTGTTTGTCACAGTAGGTCACTTTTTTTGTCATGCATGTACATCCATGACAAATTTATGACAGAATCAAGATAGTCATACATGTGCTGTCGTAGAAGTGTTCCATGACATTACCAAAATTATCATCACGGAAGTGTCCACTTCCATGACAATAAATCGCGCGTCATAGAAGTGCTTTCGTCAAGGGTGACCGATACGTGGCATCCACCGTAACGGAACGCCGTTAAGCTATCGGGTCGGGTTTTGGATCCGATAACCCGTTAACAGCCCCGACCAATGGGGATTTTCCACATGTAAAATCAATATTGGCTAGAGGAAACACGTGTCGGCTCATCGTCGGGACAGATGTCATCCACTCACTGGACAGAAGGCGTCTATGATACGTCGACACGTGGCACGGCCCAACAAGTTTAAATGGGCCGGCCCAACTAAAGGCCCACAAGATTTTGCGAACCATAATGGGCCGGCCCAGCTAAAGGCCCATGAGATTTTGCGGACCATAATGGGCTGGCCCAGCTAAAGGCCCACAAGATTTCGCGGGCCATAATGGGCCGGCCCAGGTATAGGCCCACAAGATTTTTGTGTGCCATAATAGGCCGGCCCAGGTAAAGGCCCACAAAATTCTTGCGGATCATAATGGGCCGATCCAGCTAAAGGCCCACGAGATTTCACCAACATTAATAGTCCGACCCAACTATAGGCCCACAAGATTTTGAGGACCCTAGTAGGCCGGCCCGTTAACTGGCTGCCATGTTTTGGGACAAATGCCGGCCCATATTTGATACGGTCTATTAATGTCCTGCCACGCTCCGGGCCTAATAGTGGCCCATATGAGATCTGGCCCGTTAAAAGCCTACCACGTTCTGGGCCAAATAACAATTGTGAGCAGGCCGGTTCATATAGTCGGGCCATATAGTTGGGCCTGCTCACAGCCAAACAAGGACCGAGACAATTTTTCGGCCTGTTAAAAGCCTGTGATTTGGTTCGCACAATCATGGGCTGGGGTTCATTTCGGGCTGCTGCCGGCCCGTGAGCTGATCGGCATGTTTCAGGCCCAACCTACGTCGTGATTGCATGACGGCCCAATTATGTACCGTACTTTTACGGTTTGGCCAGTTTACTGCGAAGACAGGATATATATATATAGTAAAATAACTACAACATCGTGAATAAGAAAAAACCTATACTATACAATAAAGAAATTACGGCATATTACATCCACTGGGTATCAAAGTTCGCCACTATGATAATAAAGCACAAGCAGATAGCAGATTACATACACTGGGCATCAAAGATCGCCACCAGTGCAAATAAACACACCGACAAAATAATATACAAAACCGACAGCACTTCAATAGAGTTCAAGAAAGGTTAGCCCTGCTGGGGAGCTGGAGCGCAAGCAGCTGAGCAAGATGATGAGACTGCGCTTGTTCAACACTTATATCTTCCTCACTCTGAAAGATAAACAAGCAGACAGATGACAGGTTTTGCACATAAAAGTATTAGTGCTGACAATTCATCACATTTCTTACTGACGAATAAAGTGACACAGTTTAAATTTAAATTAACACAGTATGGTATTGTTCAGGTCAAGACATGGCAGGAAATGACATTGTGAAGGAGTTGGCAGCTTCACGACACCACTGGATTATAGATCAAGAACTCATAAGTATCAATGGTTAGTGTGCTGTCAATTTATACCATTTCAGACTGGCAAATAAAGAGATGGTTCAAATAATAGTAGAATGATATGACATTTCTCATAGTTAAGACATTGCAGAATTTGACATTGTGTTGTAGTGGGTAGGTTCACCACACCACTGGATTACAGATGAAGAACAGAAGCATACATGCAGTGCAAAAGAAGATCACTTGCTCTGTATAGTTTAATTTACATGGTATGAAGAAGGAACTTGGTTGTACAACTGAAAACTTAAATTGAGAAAGGACGAACTTTTGTTTATGAACTACATATAATAAACTTTAAACAAGCAATTTGATGCAAACACCAAAAATAAACAGCTGTTGCAGTCATGCCTAACCAAATATATACAACAAAGTTTGAAGGCTTGAGATGGACAAACTTACATTATTGGTGAAGACATGCTCTATAAAGGCCTTGTCCATGCTGATGGGGGGGCAATTCAAGAAGTTTACCACAAAATCTTCTTCAAAAGCATTGCCTTTATTCTACATTTTGTTAAGAGTAAATATAGAAGTGATAATATACGAAAAAATGGAGAACATTTAAGATAAGATGAAGAGTGATGCTACATAACCAAGTAGCTATAAATGTAAGTGCAGCGATACAGGCAAAAGGTACAGCCAAGAGCAATGCAGAACTAACTTCTCCAGTACCAACCTTATGGTAAGAGTAAATATAGATCTGATGTGTAGAAAATGGAGGGCAAAGGAAAATAAGCTGCAGAGTGATGGTACATGAACAACTACCTGTCATTATAAGTACACTGATAAAGGGCAACATGTACTTACAAGAACAATGCAGAGCTAAAAAAACATTGGCATTGGATATATTCTACACTAATGTAACCATTCATACAGATCAGGTAATTTGGAGCGAACAATTGATAAGCAAGCTATCATGCATACTGCTGTCACATAATGAACCAGGTATGTATGCAAGTACAGTGATACATAACAACAGGTACTAACAAGAGCAAAGCAGCGGGCAACATATTTGAGATATCCTATCGTTCTTGTCAAACCGAAATTCTTCTTCGAGCAGATTTCCTGCAAAAAAAGATCCGTAAGGCACATGCAGAAAAGTAGAAGTTCAAATTGTCATGTGATTTCATAGACAGTACCTCATCCTGGGAATTAGACCAGTGCATAACAAGGTTTTTCCATTCAATGTCTTCTAAATTTAGCACAGGAGACTTCACCAGGAATTCGTTTATAGACTTGCCATCAAAGTGTGATTTCCTCAGGTAACACCGATACGGCTGCAATGCTTCCCTGAAAAGCACAAGCAAGCTTTGCTTGTCATGACTATCCAGATTGAACCTCGCCTAGTTACAACAATGTAATGTAAATCATTCATGTGTTCAATTAGCAGAAAACAGGAAAATAATAACCATGAATAATAGCACTTACACGTAAGTTGGACAGGAAGATGTGAAAATGGTGTTGGTATTCACAATAATCTTCCCATGATGGGAATATATGCACATAGTCCCTAACAACATTGAAAGCATTGTCTTTTAAACTGGGAATAAATGGAATGGGGTTCCAATCTGCAGGAATTAGCCGTCTCTGCAGTTGGGATAGGTCTTCGGCCAGTGGACTTGTTGTACTTTTTGCAGGAGTGGGATTTTTCTATGGTACAACTAGTGCTATGGGAAATGAAATCGGTATACCTTTTTGCTGGAGTGCAGGTCCTGTGTGGTGGGGCTAGTGGTGTGGCCAGTGAAGTATGGGTACAGTCTGCTGGAGTCGGTCCTACGTTTTGTGTCACTGGTTGTACAACCAATATAAGTGGGGTGTTGTCTGATTTCTCCGGCACCACCACATTTTTCAAGGACTTTGCTGGTGCTCCTTCAGGTTGGGCAATCACCCTCTTCCTTTTTGATGTCTGATGCACAAGAACATCATTTGAGTGAAAAAACATGGTATGATGACAGATGGAATATGTATTGATAATGGATGGGCATGGCATCTCGACATATATGATGAGTAAACTAAGAAGATGGCGGTGCAACAAAGTAGAAAAAATGCAAGACAACATATGCAAGATACCCGCAATCAATAAAACATTGCCAAATTAGAACAGGCACCTTGATGGGTGAACAGTACAGGCCATCTGCCTTTGACTCCTCGAGGTTAGAATAGTCATTAGGATGATATTCTGAACAAGAATCAACAGGTGGGGAGCGTATGAGTTTCATTGCATCCAGAATGGCACTCAATGCCTTGGTGCCAATTTTGTAAGTCTTTGCAGTGTTTAGCTTCAAGAGTGGACTGCTGCTAGTGCGACACAAAGCAGCTACACAGAACATAGTGTAGATATAACAGGAAAACCTTAAGCATCAGAGTAAAATCAGCAAGTGGAACTTGCTGGAATATATGTGCTAGTATTGCCGGTACGGCTAGAAAGGCTTCGGATACCAGCTCTCTTCAAGTGAAGGTGTGGTACTGTTAATATCAATGTAACTCTCAAAGGCGACACAGCTCCCCGCATTTCCTTGCTATTCTTATAGGATTCAAGTGGGCAGGCCACTACAAATCCTATTCCTATGTTTCCAAGATCCTATGAATCAAAGAGGCTCAAAGTGTCCATCACAACCGACTGTATAGACCTCTACCCTGCAAATGTCCCTACTCATCTTCAGTACAAGGAACATACTATACTACTATCATACTCCCTCCGTTCCAAAATATAAGTCTTGGTAGCGATTTCCACTATGGATCACATACAGATGTATCTAGGTACATTTTAGAGTGTAGATTCACTCATTTTGCTCCATATGTAGTCCATGGTGGAATCTATACAAAGACTTGTATTTAGGAACGGAGAGAGTACATATTAAAGAAGAACGGAAGAGGAACATGGTAAAGAAGAGCAAGCAGATTTTGGATAATAAAATGTTGGTTGCGCAGTGCCCAAATGATGAACCAGAGCGCATTAAGAATGCAACTCCTAGCTGTCTCTCGACCATTTCAGGCGGTTGGATGAAGATCCTACGTCTCCTAACCCTTCTTCTTCCTCGTCTCTGATTCTTCCCATACAGAACACCGCACGGGCCGCCGGCCGAACCACCGGCCCCCACCGCATGTGTTCCTCCGCCACCCCCACCCCCACCCCAACCCCCACCCGCGTCGAGTTTTCTTCGTTCGGCGAGGCCCCACAACCACCCGAGCCCCTTCGATCGCACCGGCGAACTCCGGCGAGCTCTGAAAAATCGACTGACCCAATTTTGAAATTTAGTCTACTGTGATTTAACTAGTGTGGAATATAAAAGGGGAAAACCATAAGCATTGCGAGTATGGTGTTGAGCGTGCCATGGTGGATCTGAAGGTGCAAACCGGACAAAGGCAACTTCGCAACCAAGACAAGAAATCAGAGTAAAGCAGTGGCGATCTATTTTCTTGCTGCGATAAATAAGTTGAGCAGATATGAAAGAGTACCGCCTCTGGTGTGGCGCCGTGTAGGCATCTGCTGAGAATTTGATGGTGCTGTGGTAGCGATGGCTGTCAACGGCATGGAAGCAGATCTAGGAGGGTAGACGGTGGCGGCGGGGCGCGGTGGACGAGACGGTCGTAGGAGCGGTGCCGGCAAGGTGGACGATGGCGGGGATGAAGCGAGAGGATGGGACACAAGGATCCCGGTCCGAAGCCGTGGATGAGAGAGGTCGATCTCTTGTAATGGACGGCGGCGTCGGGGTATCAGCTCCGGCATGGTGGAGGAGGACGGCGGTGGATGGGGTGGCGGACGACGGCGGACGGAGCAGGGTGGGGTGGAGAGGGTGTTTTGGCGCCCACAGAGTACGAATGGGGAAAAGGGAGGTAGAGAGGAAGGAGGAACCATGTACTCAGGGCGCGCTTGTCTCAAATGCGAGGAAATTTACAAACTTAGCCCTCATTTCAAATTTCTACTACATCACAACAACACTAGTTGGTCGGGGATAGGACGGTAATCTCGCATACACCGAATATTTGCCGACAAGAGTTTGTTTTTGGCGCCCACCGTGTATGAATATGAATCAGGGAGGGAGTCGATTTCGGCCGAGGACACACTGTGTTTTGGCGCCCACCGTGTATGAATCCGGGTGAGAGGCGGTTACGTCACATTTGGGTGAAATTAATAACCTACCCCTATCGAAACCTATAGAAATCCAGCATATAGGCTTTGCATGGCAGGGATAGGCAGCAGTGATTTCCATCTCGCAGATTTTGGTTCCGGGCAGTTACTACGACTTTCCCCGCTTCGTTCAAATTTTGTAGAGTGCATGTTTACCGTGCCAACTCAATTCGAATCCCGTTTGTATTCTATTTTTTTCGGGCGGGATCCATTTTCAATTGGAATTACATTCTATATACATCATTTTTTATATATACTTTCAAAATCACAACACCATTTATACATAAATATGGTTTACAAATGGCATGATCTCAGATTCATAAGGTTGTATACATCAATTTGGATTTTCAAATATTTGAAACCACTTTATGTTGAAATCCAATGTATGCATTCCTCGCCAACTGTCTCCAATTAATGTGTGTTTCATGCGGGTTTTTTTACTTCTCGAACATGTATAATGTGTTTCACACACGCAACGTATAGTGTAATCCTGTTTAGACATTAATTGCATATAAACCATGCATTGTTTGTAATTGAAGAATCTATGGATCACCAATATTGATAAATTATATAACATTACACGTGTGCCCAAATTCAAATGAATATGCATGTTTGATACACCAATTTGCGTTATGATCTTATCGATGTCGTGATCTCCAGTTTAAATATTTGAATCCCCTTTAATCCAGATATTCATCTCATATAGCTATCACTCATTCTTATATAGGACTATCTCTCTGGACCTATACATGTTCATCGTCTCTCAGGTATCTCTCGTGCTACCTGTATGTCGACAATGATCTTTTATCTTTGTAACACACTGACGGTACTCTCTCCCTCGACCTTCATCACTCTATCTCTCTCTACGTATATCTCTCTCCCTGCTATGTGTCTCTAACTATGATTCTCCATGTGGAATCTCTTTCTCTCACACAAACACAAAACTTTGTCTCCCGGGGTCTCATTTCTCTCTACTATTCCCATGTGTGCCACTCGCACACCCCTCATACAGAGATGTCTTTCGCTCCTTAGATATGAGAACCTACGACTCGTCCTCATCAATATCTCTTTCTCACATACAAACACAAACTCTGTCTCCCAGGGTCTCATATTTCTCCATTGTTCTCTTGTATGTCGCTCACACACACCCTCTCTCCCTAGAGATATCTAGCGTTCCCTCGTATGTCTCTCTAGCTATCACTCTCGTTGTGAAATATCTTTCTCTCTCGCAGACACAAAACTCCGTCTCTCTGGATCTCATTTCTCTCTAATATTTGTTTGTATGTGACTCACACGCACCCTCTCTCTATCTCTCTCAGACCCACACACATAACCTAGCCTTCTGATCCACTCGACTCCTATCTCTAACGCACACTAGCTAGCATCTTTATCTTTCTATTTATCGGTTTCTCCATCAACCTTCTTTCTCGCCCTCACTCTTGATTCCTATCACGCACACTACATATGTTTCTCTCTACATGCAGTCAAGTGCCCTCTCACACACATATATAACTTCACCCTTTGAACCACCCAACGGTCATCTCCAACACCGAAACTAGCGGATGTCCCTCTAGCTAGCATCTCCATTACTGTATCTATCTGTAGTTTCTCCATCAACATTTCTTTCTTGCACGGAGTCTTGCTTCCTATCACCCACACTATATATGTCTCTCCATACATATGCATTTATTGGTTGGTCTCTTTTGCACAATCGTTGCGCCTCACTCCCTCTGCTCGCCATAGATGCATGCTCTAGCCCATGCCACTATCTCTTAAAGACAAAAACACATGCTCAATTGTCAGGATTTCTTCCATGCATTCTCACATGCATGCATATTGTCATACCGATCCGTCTCTCCCATGTCGTTGATCTTATGACTTATGTCTTCTTTCTTTTATCTCGATCATGCGCGCGCACACACACACATCCCACGTATACATGTATACCTCTCACACATGCACATTCAATGTCTCTATGTCTCCATACGTAGTTAATTACCCTCAATCCTAACGCCACATCGAATCGTTCTCCTCTTTTGTGCACATAACTTCCGCCTAGGTGGGTAAAACACACACTCACACTTAACAATCTCCTTCTAGCTTCCCCCCGGCCTCTTACTCTTCCCCTATATCCCTGAAACCAATAAGACCATCCCTTAGTTTAATTCCCGCCTACATGCACCATCGATATATAGTAGTCTTCCTCGGTGTCTCTCGAACAAACACGTTCTCTCGAAGTCGACTCCTCTCATGCATATAGGTCCTAATGCATTTTTCGAGGCTAACTTTGACCAAACGTTAGAGCAATAATATATGACATGCAACTTACACAAAGCATACCTTCAATTTTCTATGTCAAAGGAGCTTCCAATAATATAATTTGCATAGTATACATCTCATGTGCTATTAATCTTGTCAATAGTCAAAGGCTGTCTTGAAAAACACATTAGGCCCTATATAGATGGAAGGAGGGATTAGGTCCCATGCAAAAAATGAGAATAAAATTCAAACATCTGGGCATCGTGGCTCGGTCGATAACATTGAGAAACTTGGTTTTAAAATCATGAAACTTGGCATGGTGTCATGTCATGATAGTACCATGTCGTGGTAAAAAAAATTGGCTGAATAGGAACAAATTTTGGTATAAGCTTCTTGCAAATCAGAGCTTCTCTCAAGAAGGCTCGTGGTTCTGGGAGGGAACGTGTCACCTTTGTGTGCATAATTCAAATTTGACATACAAGCACATGTTCCAGTGCACCAAAGTTGTTTGAAAAATCACATGTGTGTCCTCGGGTAAATTTCTAGGTTTCATGCAAGAAAGGGGAATGAAATTCAAAATTATGGGCGTCATGACTGTGTTGGAAACATTGAGAAACATAGTTTTTTAATTCCTGTAAATCCAAAACACGCATGAAAATAATGAAACTTGGCTTGGTGCCATGACATGGCACCAACATGCTGTGGTAAATTTGCAGTCAGATTTGCGAAGGTGCACACATTAACAATCAACAAAGTCATTTTGGAAGAAGTGCTGTCACGTTACAATAGGAAACACAAGTATTATTGAAACCGTGGGCGTTCTACTTACTAGGACCATTTACGTGCCGCCACGCGTCCCCTTTTTATTAGCTAGGAGGCGACATGCAGGGTAGCTATTTGAGTACGAGAGGCATGCAATCAGACCCCTGTGCGTGCTTATCGGGAGGAGAGCCCTTTGACCTCCATCTGCCGTCCACCTCTCTCCCAAGGTCTCCATTAATGGTGCCCGAGCCTCTATTTAATGGCATGGCTATGTCTCACTCGACTGAGATTTAAGAGAGAAAAAAGAAAATATGAAAGCACGGATCTTGATGTAAGATCCGACGGACCTATATAGCATCTACTACGACTTATAGCAAGACTGATGAATATATAAGGACGATTAATTTTTTATGATCAAAGAAGGGCTTGCCCGTTCCGATTTTCATTACTAAAAACCACCACAATTCACAAGAAGTTCAGCACAACTCCAGCCTAACACGAAGGACTAAAAGCTACCAGATTGAAATCGCAACATCCCAAGAGGCCAACAAAGGCCAGACATCCACGCTAGAACCCAAGATTTCACAACTAACGACACAATCCACATCCTAAACCGATTATTACATCAAAAGAAACCAGGAAACTAGTCTCCGCGGTGAGCGGCAATGAGCTCTTTCGTGTCCTCAAGACGCTGCTTGAGAACATCCACGGATTCCTCCACCAGCCTTTGGCGCTTGTTGCGGAGCATGTCATTCTCGTCCACAAGTTTCTTCAACAAGGCACTAGTCTCCTCCTGCAGGTCTGCACTTCGGACGATCTTCTCCCTCAGCAGGTCGCGCTCGGCCCGGAGCCTCTCATTGCCCTCCCTTAGTTGCCGGATGACGCCGGTAGCTTGTTCAAACGAGGCTACCATGTCGTCCTGCAACCTCGCCGAGCGGGAGATCTGATCCGTCTGGCCATGGACGATCGCATGCATGCGCCTGTAACAGTCGTCGCGTGCCCGCAAGAAATTTTCCCAGGCCGCCGCGGTGCGGCGGGACATCTCTACTGTATTCATGGCGCGGCGGGACATCTCTGCTGCTTCCACGGCGCGGCCGGACCAGTGTGCTGCATCGATGGCGCAGCGGGACCTCCGTGCTGCTTCAGCGGCATGGCGGGACCTCTGTGCTGCTTCTTCCGCGCGGCGGGACATGTCGGCTGCTCTCGCAGCGAGGCGGGACATCTCTCGTGCTTCCGCTTCCATGCTCGCCTCTCCCTGGTGGCAGTCTCTCGACCCAGAACTCACGCTCGCCATGGCAGACGCAAGGGAAGGATGCTGAATGACTTGTTTGTTTTTGTGGATGAGGAGTTGAGGAGGAATGTGCAGTCATCTTGGCATACTAGTATTTATAACCGAGTACTAATACGCCCCTAAGTGGGAAACCGTTTAGGTTGTGATCGGTGTGAACAGGTTTGCAATTCAATATAGCATGGAACAATTTGGAATGTGACGAGACGCAAGCTCAAAATTTATTGATGGTTCTAGTTTCGAAGTGCGGCACTATTCCCGGATGGAGTACTTCTTTTTCTACTCCCTCCTTTACGGTTTTATAGGGCTTATCTCAAAATTTTAGTTTTTCCATTTTATAAGGCTCAATTTGGTTGTCCCCAACACATGTTCAGATTCCAAGGTGCATTAAATCATTGCATGCAAGTATTAAGAGAAAATTGACCAATGCATGTACTTTATGCATGCATGCATTGTAATTAATTCATTAAACCTATCTCTCGGGACTTCTCGCACGCACCATCGTGCCACCCACAAAAACTTGTACTCTGAGTTTAGTAGTATGTTATACAGGAAGAGAAGAGGTGCACGCACGCACTCATCCTCTCACACATGCGTCTATTTTTTCTCGAAAAGGAAGATGATGACCCCTGGCCTCTGCATCTGGGAGTCACACACGCAAATTATTGAAATATATCGAGTGCAGTGCTTTGATGTGTCGCGTCAACTCGTACATCAACGAGAAGTTTGATTATCCTCTCCCTCGCGGACTTAACTGCACATGCCTTTGGCTGTATGACAGGTTGGCCACACACCTGTAGGGCCCACCTGTTATACACGCAAAGGCAGCAGCGTCCCTCCCTCGCCCATGAGCGTGGTGGCTGGCAAGACTAGGAGAAGCTTTCTCTACACGCTCTCCCTCCCGCACGCGGTGGACATGCAGCAGTTCAAATGGTGTCAAATGGCTAGAAGCGTACTGTAGTACTCCTCCAGTGCAGTAGTATTCCATCATTGTTCAACTTCCCGAATAGGCGAAGAGCCAAGCGCAGCCCGGACGGTCGTCTGGTAGTTTCATGTGTATAGTAGTCTAGGATAGCGTGTACCATGCCTGTAAGCTTAAAATCGTTGGGGTCGGCTCCATGCTATGTGGCCGTCTCGAAGTTTTAAAAAAAATTAAAATAGTCTTCTGGCACTACCCGAAAACTGTTGTGCATACTGCCCAGGAAAAGCCCCGCCCTCAACTTTTAACTACGCAAAAATAGTTTGAGCTTGTTCGTTCTATATAAATACAGTACTTACTGTATGTTTATTCACCCATGGGGTTGTTCAATGAATGGAGGGGCGGGGAGCACAAGTTAACAATACTGTAGTACTACTAGTAGTAAGTGGGAGTCATACAGTAGTCACCTTAAATAGAGAGTTTCTTTTCTTTAATGCCACATACACAAATTGAAACGCTTGTTGTGGAGAGAAAAAAGATAATCACTCCACTATATATGGACGCAGGGGCCTGAGCGCTTGCTTTACTAGGCTTGCTCTCTTCATTCTCTCATCCTCTCCAGATATAAACAAGACAACGGTAGCGACATTTTCTCTCTGCTCACCGCTGGTCACGGATCCGGTTGGATCCCTTCGGCCGGTGTGTGTAGAGGACTAAAAGGTGCATCGTTCACGTGGTCATTGCCGTCGAGGGAGGAAACCCACAGCTGTCGGAGGGGCCCGATCCTCTGCCTGTGCCGTTCTCTCCGACACATGGCTGGCTCGGGAGGTCCTCCGACCCTTCTTCCTCCTTGCCGTATTGTCCGCAGATCCGACCTACCGCCGCCGACATCCCGGCGACCCTCAGGTATAAGTTCTTCGAAAGCGGCATTGCTCTACTACCCCAGCTCCCCACGTGTCTGCATGTGCATCTTTTTCTACTCCCATCAGCTCTTCCAAAGCCACCTAAATTTTTAGTATTATTAGAGGTAAAGCTAATTCATGCATTCGAATCTAGGGCTTTGTTCAAACAACGAAGAAAGGGGGGAAAGTTGTAGCATGAATCTAGGACTTGATTCAAAGAGGAAATAATATGGTGAAAGTAGTAGAGACCGGATACCCAACCGGTCTCTTGGTTGAAAAGGGAAATAATGGGAAAACACAGTACAAACTGGATAAGGAACAGATCTATTATTGGTTGAAAAAGGGATAGAAAGTGGCGGCTGGTGGACAAGTCAACAGAGTATGTCCAGGATTAGATTTGCTGCCATCACATAGTAAAAGGTCTCCAGGATTAGATTTGCTGCCCTCACATAGTAAAAGGTCTCAGGATTAGATTTGCTGCCCTCACATAGTAAAAGGTCTCCAGGATTAGATTTGCTGCCCTCACATAGTAAAAGGTCTCCAAGATTAGATTTGCTGCCCTCACATAGTACAATGGCACTCCTGCTGTTTTCCCAAGTATGATAAGTAAGTTGCTCCTTTACGCTGCTGAGTGTCCTGGTGTCCCCACGGTCCCATGCCCTTAAACCAACTCTTTAGCTGTTGTTGATTTACTGTGTCTGGTAAACAAGCAATGCCACCATTAGAGTAATCCCATATTTTAGGAATCTCATTGTTGATCGTAATGCTTCTGGTAACATGAAGCATCGCTGACGTTTTAAAATTTCTATTGTCCTTGCGTGATTTCCATGAACATAATTAAGATGCTTCTTTTAATTTTGTATATGTTTCGTATATTCTTATTGACGAGCAACTGTTTACTTTCTATCTTTTTGTGCAGATAGGGATATCCATTTCACCTTGTTGCTATTGTGACCTTTTGGTGAACTGCATAAAACACTTTTTTGGAATGAGTGTCTTGTGCAGTTCAACTAAAATGTCACGTGGGCAACATCTCTCAATTTTGGTGGAACTACACAAAATGGTGATTGGAGTTTCCAAAATCTCCGTCAAGTTCTGCTAGTAATCTCGTGCAACATTTTATTAGCCTTTGCAAGATGGAGCCGTCACTGTCACCACAATGGCACTTTATTTTAGTGGAACTGCACAAAAGGATAAGAAAATTATAGTTGCACCTTACATGAGCCGGACAGCCAACCTTAATGTTCCTCAATTTTAGTGAAACTACTAAAGAAGAACCTGCCAGCTCACAAGAGCAAGTACTTCTTGCTAGCTGAATGATGCAAACTTCATTTCAGGTGAACTGCAGAAGAAGGCGCGTGAATTGAATCATGGAACTCCAGGCAGACCTCATCCAAGTAGAGCTGGAGGTTGAGTTCAAGGAGGCCGCTATTAATGCAAAATCATGCTCTCCTGTCTCCTTGTTTGTGCTGTGCAAACATGCTGTGCAAATGGGAATACTCAACTACAGATGTTGTGAAGGTCAAGAGCATTCGCCAAGTTCTTCGATTGTATGACATGGCTAGCCAAGATGGATTTAATCCTGATATTCACTTTATCAAAAGGCTCTAATGGGTTGGTTCTGAATCTTGCAAGCTGGGAATCAGTGAGATGTGTAGGCATCTTTGTTGTACTTATTATTTGGATCTTATTTGTTGGTTCTGAATCCTGCAAGCTGGGAATCAATGAGATGTGTAGGCATCTTTGTTGTACTTATTATTTGGATCTTATTTGTTGGTTCTGAATCTTGCAAGCTGGGAAACACGGCATGATGATGCAAAGGACAACAACCATAACAAACAGTTCAAACTCGGTAGCATTATCTTTTGTGAAAGTGCGACAAATGTGATGATCGTGTGCGTCTTGAGAATAATAATTCTAATTGTTGTGCATGTTGATCCTGTGGCACCGATAGAACGAGCGAATGCATTGCTTGTTTAAACTACAAATTTCTATTAAAGCTAATTAAATTTAAGTAAAGTGACCACTAACTCCTGTTATTACAGTAACAATACAGACCCGCTCGTGAACCGACGTGTGGCCGAGGGTGCATCTTCTGCCGGGCGTGCAGCAGACGAGGGAGGGGTAGTAACTGTTGTCGCCTGTACACACTCAGCTTACTGTTGAATCCAGTTCCCCAAGAGCTGAAAAACGAACTGCTGCCACCGCCTACACACTCATTCACTCGAAGAGACTCCAATGGCGATCCGAGGGGTGAGCCTGCTGGATATGGACTTCAGCAAGGAGTTCCCCTTTGAGTTCGCCATTCAGTCCTATGGCTGCACCAAGTTGAATGTGATGTACACCAACAATACGGACTCGGTGAAGCTCTGCCTCGCCTCAGTCCTATGGCTACACCAGGTTCTGGAGCATTCGTCCCTTTCATCGGCAGCGCTGACTGCACCTTCGCTATGGTGGAGAGAAGGAAGAACATGACGATTCGGCCATCTGGTGCAACAAGCTTGTCGACATCCAGAAGCAATAGAAGATCATCATCAACGGGCAGGAGAAGGACTCCGTGGTTGACCTCGCTGAGACCATCATCGACCCTTGATACGCCAACATGAAAGAAGACGACCTGAACACGTGGGAGGTACCTCTGAATCTAGCCTACATAACCTACGCGGCCAAGGGCGCATACGCATGCTACGACATGTACATGCAGATCTTGGACATGAGGGCGTGTCTGCTTCCCGTAACCGACGAGTACACGGACAGCCGCAGCGTGATGATCAAGCGTGCCAGGAAGGTCTAGATGTTGTACTTTATCTGTTTATAAGCACCTTTATGATGTGAGTGTTTCATGCATTAGCCTATGTGTCATAATTAATTATCTATTTTTTTCAAAATATTTCTTTTAAGAACCCATTAACCTGATTGCTTTTTTTAAGAACCAATTATGTATGTAAACTAGTTCACTTGTCCGTAAAAAAAACTAGTTCACTTGGCTGTCGTGCTTTGAATCTCCTTCCTCCCAACATATTCCCTCCTCAGGTGGACCCAGCAGGTCTCTGAATTTTCTCCCACTTTCTTTTTCGATGTAAACTGAGTTTTCTCCCAGTACTTTCCCCTAGAACCAACTCAACTGTCCCACGTCTAGCCTAAAAAATAATAGTACCCCACATACTATTAACTCATCAAATTAAAATGATATTTTATTCCGTAAGTTGAAAGTTCTTACAAAATAATAATAATAATTTTTTATATATAACTTGGCAAGTTAACTCCAGTGATTGCGTACATAAGCTTGCAAAGAATTTACTAACGTGCAATCATGTGTTTATGTTTTTATAACATTTCTTCGTCTAGCCCAACATGATATTTTCACCCAGCCCAGCAAGTCCGCGGCTTTTGAGAAAAATGCAAATGGGATTTAAATGGGATGCATAGATGCTACATCATTGTTTCACCCAGCCCACCAAATGGACTAAAAAAACAAATGGACTGACAGCTGGGTCCACGGCCACAGCCCAGCTTTTTTGTGATTTTCCAAGTAAGTCACTTTGTCAGGCCTGTTGGGCTGCAAATCTTTCAAGACGAGGAGAGCTTTCATTCGACTGGCCGAGAAAATGGCCCATCAGTAAGGATAAATGGGTTGTACATTTTTAAAACACATCAAACCGGCAATTAGTTTCAAATATCTTTTTTTCATTTTGAGATTTTAAATTACATTAATTTTTATGCATGGAGAATTTATTGGATTTTATATTGATATACATTTATTTTTAAAATCAGTTTGAATGTGAGTCGAAATTTCGGGATTAAAAACAGTTCGGACCGCACCGAAATATGCAAAATTTCGTATAATTTTTTAACCGTGGCCACAATATGGGTTGTAATGCTGACAAAAATAATATGGGCTCCAAAAAAACCTTAAGAATTAGCAAATGGGTTGTATGCTGCTTTCCACAGATTTGAGGCTTTCCTAAAAAAAGGTTGACGCACAAGCAGTGACTGTTGGATGGCCATCCAATGGCCGTCGTGCTTCTTCAATCTCTGCTCTTCCTGCTCCAGCTGCTCAAACAAGCGCCGGCAGGACTGCCTGCTCCCTCCTCCCCACGGCCGGCTCTGCTGCCGCCCAGGCCTCACCACCCCACCGTACTCCCATCGCTGGCCTAGCCATCCCTCTACTCACCCACACCTGCTGTTATTCTCCGGCAACGGCGGACGAACCAGTAAACCCTCGTATAGTCGTACTCCCCTCCGTGTGGGAAACAACTGCCGAGTCTTCCCTGCCTCCGTGTCGTTCCCTTCCTAGGCCTCGCCATCGTCCACCGTCCTGGTGCTCTCGGTGCATCCTGGTCAACATGGTCAACGACCGACATGCATCTGAAGTGGACTTTACGTGGAGAGGCCGACAACTGGGTCTACGGCCGCACGCAAGGAAATGCCTCCTTATTATGCGCAAAATAATGATTCCTCCACCTGACAATCAGGGACCCACCGAAAGGGCCTCTGTATTTCACGAAAAAAATGTTACTGCCGCTGACAGCTCGGACCCACCAGCTATATCTTCGCACGCAAGGAAGTGCCTACTTATTACGCACAAAAAATGAATACTCCCCCTGTTAGCTGGGACCTAGTATAGTGGCAGGCTGACTTGTGGGCCTACTAAGTTGACGGGGACGGAGGGCTTTGTCAACTTAGTCAATATGCACGATTCTAGCTCCAGTGACCATACGATGTCCATCCAACGGCCGTAGTGCTTCTTCAACCTCTGGTCTTCTTGCTCCAGCCGCCCAAACCAGCGCCGGTCGTGTCTCGTGCTACTGCCTCTCGCGGCCGGCTGCGATGCGGCGGAGGCCTCACCGCCCCCTACTACTCCCACCGCTGGCTAGGCCATCCCTCTACTCACCCACACCCCCTGTTATTCTGCGGCGACGGTAGCCTCACACCGCAGTGAACCAATGAACCCTCGTACTCCTCTACGCGTGGGCATCCACTGCCGCGTCTTCCCCGGCTCCACGTCGTCCCCTTCCTAGGCCTCGCTGTCGTCCACTGCCCTGGTGCTCTCGGCGCGGCGTGGTCAACGTGGTCAAGGAACGGCTTCCATCGGACGTGGACTGTACGTGGAGAGGATGACAGCTGGGTCCACGGCCGCAGCAAGGAAGTGCCTCCTTATTACATGCAAAATAATTATTCCTTCACCTGACAGCGGGACCCACCAGACGGGCCACCGTATTTCATGAAAAAAACGTTTCCCCCTGACTGCTGGGACCCACCAGCTACATCTTCGCACACAAGGAAGTGCGTCCGGGCAAAAAAAAACGATTCGCCCCCTGACTGCTGGGACCCACCAGCTTCATCTTCGCAGGCAAGGAAGTGCCTGACAGTCGGGACCCACCTGGTCGAAGCGTACGTAGCGTTGTCATTCTGGTCGCGAATGTGTACGTACATACTAGTCGATGTAGAGGCGCGCACATAGCATTTACACGTACGTACAGCGGCCAGAGTACAAGAAAGAAAATACGGCCACGTATGTGTACATAAGGGCGGGGTCTCGAACGCCAACTCGCGCATACGTACGGCCAACGCTCGTGTACATGGCTGGGTCGGAATGGAGAAACATCATCGTCGCCATGTTCATGGGGAGGCAACGGTTTATGGGGAGGCAACGGAATGCGTCTTGTTCATCGGGAGGGCTTGGACGGAATAGGCGATGGAAACGAGGCCTGGCGAACCGCAGAATGGAGGAAACGGCCTTGTGTTCGACCGGCCACGTTCGAAACGGGATCCTGTTCATCGGGAGGGGTCTGGCGTACAGCAAAACGGAGGAAACGGACCTCCTACGGTCGAAACGGGGGTCCTGTTGATCGGGAGGGGTGTGGCGTACCGCAAAACGGACGAAACGGACTTGTGTTGGAGCACTACGGTCGAAACGGGGGTCCTGTTCATCGGGAGGGGTGTGGCGTACTGCAAAATGGGACTCCATGGGATACTGTTCATCTCCACCGTTGACCTCCTCCAGCCTCCAGGGGCTCCTGTTCATCCAGCCTCCACGGGCCCCTGTTCATCCAGCCTCCATCGCGCGCTACTCCACCAGCTACTGTTCAACCACCCCTCCACCGTCTACTGTTCATCCAGCCCTCCACACCACGGGGTCCTGTTCAACCACCCCTCCACGGGCACCCCTCCACCGTCTACTGTTCATCCAGCCTTCCACACCACGGGCTCTGTTCAACCACCCCTCCACCGTCTACTGTTCATCCAGCCCTCCACACCACGGGGTCCTGTTCATCCACCCCTCCATGGGCACCCCTCCACCGTCTACTGTTCATCCAGCCCTCCACCACACCACGGGGTCCTGTTCATCCAGAGGCAACGCCACCGCTCACTGTTCATCCACCCCCCCTGCAACGCTCACTGTTCATCCCATCGATCGGCTTCAGTTAGCAGTAGTAGCGAATGAATCATTTGATCGGGTTCAGTTAACAGCCATCGATCGATCGCTCGGGTTCAGTAATGCGTAGCCTGCAGTGCAATCGCTCGGGTTCAGTTAGAGCCCAACGCCTCGCTCGGGTTCAGTTAGAGCCAATGCCTCGCACACACGCGCGTACGTGTACGAGAGAAACGCGCATCTCTCTGCCCCCGACCTCCCACCGTAACCGGGAACTCCCTGAAATTTTCCTCCCCCTCGCTTCTACCATGGTTTTTTCCATCATGGAAGGCCCAAAGAATGTCATGCAGCTGCGTCTCCGGCCCGCCCAGGACGAAAAGCCCATTTTCTGTCATGATTTTTTTGTCATAGAAGTAGGAGCCCACCACATCTATGATGATACCGGGTTTTTTCACAATTATCGTCATAGAAGTGTCATATGTATGACAGAAATTTTTTTCGTTCGGCCCAAAACGTCACGGATGTGTCTTTTTTTTGTAGTGTAACTAGTTCGGCGAAGAGATGGTGATAGAAGTGTAGTAATGATAGTAGATACTGGTTTTTGTAATAAGAACAATAAAACAACAAGGTAGCAAGTAACAAAAGTGAGCACAAACGGTATTGCGCTTGAAAATGTGGCCAAGGGTCTATACTTTCACTAGTGCAATCTCTCAACAATGCCAATATAATTAGATCATATAACCATCCCTCAACGTCTGATGAAGAATCACTCCAAAATTCTTATCTAGCGGAGAACATAAGAAGAAATTGTTTGTAGGGTACGAGACCACCTCAAAGCTATTCTTTCCGATTAATCTATCCTAGAATTCGTACTAAAATAACACAAAGCTATTCTTTTCGATCGATCTATCCAAGAGTTCTTACTAAAATAACACCATATGATACACATCAACCAACTCTAATGTCACTTAGATACTCCAATGTCACTGTGAGTATCTGTGAGTTGATTATATGATATGCATCAAACAATTTCAGATTCATAATACTCAATCCAACACAAAGAACCTCAAAGAGTGCCCCAAGTGGTGGGTTGGGTGAAACAATGATGTAGCGCCTATGCAACCCGTTTATATATTATGGTAGAATTTAAAGCCCATTTGAATTTTTCTCGAAGTCCACGAACTTGCTGGGCTGGGTGAAAATATCATGTTGGGCTGGACGGAGAAATGTTATAAAAACATAAACACATGATTGTACATCTATTACTACGTTGGTCAGTAAAATCTTTGCAAGCTTATGTACACAATCACTAGGAGTTAACTTGCCAAGTCATATATAAACAATTATTATTATTTTGTAAGAACTTTCAATTTACGAAATAAAATATCATTTTAATTTGATGAGTTAATAGGACATGGGGTATTATTATTTTTAGGCTAGACATGGGACAGTTGAGTTGGTTCTAGGGAAAAGTACTGGGAAAAAACTCAAATTACATCGAAAAATAAAGTGGGAGAAAATTCAGATATAGGATTAATGAAAACCAAAAATAAAGGAAGTAGGAAGGTCTATAAAATGGTTGGACGAATGACAGGTTTAACGGAACCTTATGTTGTTTCTGTTATATATATATATGTAATAAAATAAGATATATATATATATATAAATATATAAATATATATACTATTATAGATGGGAAAACATAGGTTTAGTTTTGCATTCTTATAGAAAAATAGAACTGAGTTGTGTGTCATCTTGAAAAAATAAACATAACTTGGGCTGCTGATGTTATAGACAAGCTAGGCTGGGAGGCCTAGAGGCCGCTTGATACTTGCTAGATCCAAAAAAGTTGAAACATGTCGTGGGTTGTGCATAGGCGCTACATCATTGTTTCACCCAACCCACCACTTGCGACAATGGATGCATCAGCACAATGTACCTACAAGGAGGCATAAAGTGGTGATGCCGAGTTTGTTCATACTCTGTGAGGGCAGCAAATCTAATCCTGGAGACCTTTTACTATGTGAGGGCAGCAAATCTAATCCTGGAGACCTTTTACTATGTGAGGGCAGCAAATCTAATCCTGGACATACTATGTTGACTTGTCTACCAGCCACCACTTTCTATCATTTTTTCAACCAATAATAGATTTGTTCCTTATCCAGTTTGTACTGCCTTTTCCCTTTATTTCCCTTATCAACGAACAGACCGGTTGGGTATCCAGTCTCTACTACTTTCCCCCTGATATTTCCTCTTTGAATCAAGTCCTAGATTCATGCTATGAATTTCCCCCCTTTCCTCGTTGTTTGAACCAAGTCCTAGATTCGACTGCATGAAGTAGCTTTACCTCGAATAATACTAAAAATTTAGGTGGCTTTGGAAGAGCTGATTGAAGTAGAAAAAGATGCACATGCAGACATGTGGGGAGCTGGGGCAGAACAGCAAGGCCGCTTTCAAACAACTTATACCTGGGGGTCATCGGGATGTCGGCCGCTGCAGAATGCGATAGGGAGGAAGAAGGGTCAGAGGACCTCCCGAGTCGGCGTTGTGTCAAACAGCATGGCATGGGCAGAGGATCAGGACCCGCCGGCAGCTGTGGGTTTGCTCCCTCGCCGCCAGTGACTGCATGAACGATGCACTAGTCCTCTACACACACCGGCCGAAGGGATCCAGCCGGATCTGTGACCAGCAGTGAGCAGAGAGAAAATGTCGCTACCACTGTCTTGTTTAGATCTGGAGAGGATGAGAGAATGAAGAGAGCAACCCTAGTAAAGCAAGCGCTCAGGCCCCTACCTATATATATAGTGGAGTGATTATCTTCTTCTCTCCACAACAAGCGTTGCAATTTTTGTACGTGGCATTAATGAAAATAAACTCTCTATTTTGACGTGACTAAATGTACGAATCCTCCTTACTAGTACAATAGTAGTATTGTTCACTTGTGCTCCCCGGCCCTCCATTCATTGAACAACCCCACGGGTGAATAAACATACAATACTAGTATTTATATAGAACGAACAAGCTCGAACTATTTTGGCTTTGAGATATTGATGGCACAGTTTGACCACATTGCATCAATGGACTCAGTACTTCGAAGTAACCTATACGTATATACACGGTTTACATTCTGAATCGCTAGCTAGAGCTTGAACTGTATTTGTTTACATGTACCACCTTTTTCCTTTGGTTTTGTGCTCCATGGTGCAATTCATCGAGACAAAATTATACTATGAGTAGTTAAAAGTTGAGGGCGGGTCTTTTCCCAGGCAGTACGCGCGGCAGTTTTCACGTAGGCGGTTTGACAGAGAGGCGAGGAGGGTGAGGGAGTAGCGGATTCAACTTACTGCTGGAAAGGTAGGGCTGTGCGATTTGACGGCAAGTTACTGCTATAAAGATGGGGTCTTGTGATATGACTACTCACTATAGTCATGAATCACTGGCGCTACGACCGGAGTGATGCCCCCTTCCGTTCCCCACTCAAATCTGGTGCATGAAACGTCGACCCGGATGCTGGCTCTCCCACATGTTAGTGAAGTACGTAAGAAGGAGCAAAGAATCCTGCGGTATATATAGTGTATATACTAGTACTACTACTCACATCGGAGGAGTGCGAACCACGACAGTCCAGTGAACCAGCACGCGATAGGCTGAAGAAAACAATGTGGTGATATGGCCATAAAAAACAATGTGCTACAGTCCAGTCTGTAGCATGTACAATACTACACCTCTTCCTCCTCGTCTCGGTTCATCGCAATCATACTTCCCCATTCCTGTGTTTTCAGCATCCTGCGAATCAAAGAGGCCCTTGGACTGGTTTAGGTCGGGTCGTTTTTTATAAATGTGTTATGTCCAAAATATCCAGATTGAGGGAGTCCTGGATTAGGGGGTCTCCGGACAGCCGGACTATATCCTTTGGCCAGAATGATGGACTATGAAGATACAAGATTAAAGACTTCGTCCCTTGTCCGGATGGGACTTTCCTTAGCGTGGGAGGCAAGCTTGGCAATACGGATATGTAGATATCCTCCCTTGTAACCGACTCTGTGTAACCCTAGCCCCCTCCGGTGTCTATATAAACCGGAGGGTTTAGTCCATAGGACAACAACAATCATACCATAGGCTAGCTTCTAGGGTTTAGCCTCTACGATCTCGTGGTAGATCAACTCTTGTAATACTCATATCATCAATATCAATCAAGCAGGACATAGGGTATTACCTCCATTAAGAGGGCCCGAACTTGGGTAAACATCATGCCCCCTGCCTCCTGTTAGCATCCGCCTTAGACGCACAGTTCGGGACCCCCTACCCGAGATCTGCCGGTTTTGACACCAACATTGGTGCTTTCATTGAGAGTTCCACTGTGCCGTCACCATAAGTCTTGATGGCCCCTCCGATCATCAGTAATGATGCGGTCTAGGGCCAGGTTTTCCTCCCTGGACAGATCTTTGTATTCGGCAGCTTCGCACTGTGGGCCAACTCTCTTGGCCATCTGGAGCAGATCGAGAGCTACGCCCTTGGCCATCAGGTCAGGTTCGGAAACCTAAACTATAGTGCCGACATCCGTGGAGACTTGATCTTCGACGGATTCGATCCCATGTCAGGTGCGCCGCACAATCACGATGAGCATGATTTAACTCTTCCATCGGACAGTGTTCGGGAGACCACACCTACAACTACTCCGGCCTTCAATCCGGAAAAAATTGCGCCATCCGAGGATGGAGGGATAGACCCCGCCATGGAGGCCGCACTCTCAATGACGATGGAGCCGGATACTGACTTCACCCTTTACGAGAGCCGTGTTGCCGAACCACTGGATTCGTCTTCGGCCACGGACTCTGAGCCGCCTGCGTCCGTGCCTATCGAATCCGATTGGGCACTGATCATGGAGTTCACCTCTGCGGATATCTTTCAGCACTCGCCTTTCGGCGATTTGCTAAATTCATTAAGGTCTCTCTCCCTGTCAGGAGAACCTTGGCCGAACTATGTCCAGCTAGAATGGGATGCAGACGACGAGGAAATTCGCTGCCCACCCACCACCCACTTAGTAGCCACTATCGACGATCTAACCGACATGCTTGACTTCTACTCCGAAGACATCGATGGTATGGACGACGATGCAGGATACGAACAGGAACCACCGCCCATAGGGCGCTAGACCGCCACCTCATCATATGATATATATACATGGTGGACACCCCCAAAGAAGGCAATGGCAACAAGACATCGGAAGATGACCCCTCCGAGAAGCAACCCAAGCGCTGACGTCCACGGCACCGCTCTAAGTCCCGCCACAGCAAAAGTCGTGATACCAGCACAAGAGACAATAACACTCTGGATAGTGCCGAAGACAACAACAATCCCCTCCAGCACAATGTAGAGCAGGATGGTGAACAAGCTAGCCCTCCAAAGCAGGCAGCAGATGGAAAATCGTAGGAGGACAATTGCATGCCTCTCTCCGAAGAATTTATCATGCCTGAGGATCCCGTCGAGCAGGAGCGCTTCAAGCGCTGGCTTATTGCCACAGCAAATAGCCTGAAGAAAAAGCAACAACAGCTTCAAGCTGATCAAGACTTGCTAGCAAACAGATGGACCGAAGTCCTTGCGACCGAGGAATATGAACTCGAGCGCCCCTCCAAGAGTTACCCAAAGCGCAGGTTGCTACCTCACCTCGAGGAGGAAGCATTGAAACCTCCATCACCAGTGTACGATGCGGCTGACCGGCCACTGCGTGGCCAAGCCAGAGAGGCATTTCAGCCTGAAGTTCAGCCTGCACCCCGCCGCCACTCAATCAAAAATACCAAGGCCAGAGGCAACACATGGGACCTGCGAGATGTATTGGACAGTAGGGCAAAACATGCAAGGTCAATATACGGGTCACGGGGGCGCGCGCCAACGCGGGACGATGACCGTCGCGCCAGATACACTAAAAGTAAATCCGGCCGGGCTGAATACAGCAGACAAGACTCATATGAACTGCGTCCTGATATAGCCCGGCACAAAGGCGCCGCACACCCCCTATGCTTCACTGATGAAGTTATGGATCACGAATTCCCGGAGGGTTTTAAACCCGTAAATAACGAATCATATGATGGTACAACAGATCCCGCTGTATGGATTGAGGATTTCCTCCTTCACATCCACATGGCTCGCGGTAATGATCTACATGCCATCAAGTACCTACCACTAAAACTCAAAGGACCAGCTCAGCATTGGTAGAATAGCTTGCCAGCAGACTCCATCGGCAGTTGGGAGGATTTGGAAGATGCATTCCTTGACAATTTCCAGGGCACTTATGTGCGACCACCGGATGCTGATGACTTGAGCCATATAACTTAGCAGCCAGGGGAATCGGCCAGGCAATTCTGGACACGGTTCCTAACTAAGAAAAACCAAATTGTCGACTGTCCGGATGCAGAGGCCTTAGCGGATTCAAGCATAACATCCGTGACGAGTGGCTTGCCCGACACCTCGGCTAGGAGAAGCCGATGTCTATGGCAGCCCTCACGACACTCATGACCCACTTTTGCGCGGGCATGGATAGTTGGCTGGCTCGCAGCAACAACACATCAAGGAATCCGGGCACTCCGGATACCAAAGATGCCAACGGCAGACCATGTCGTAACAGACAAAAGCGCCGCAACAACGGCGATAACACCGATGATACGACAGTCAATGCCAGATTCAGAGGTTCTAGATCTGGTCAGTGGAAAAAGCTATTCATGGCACCCCCGATAAGCCAGCCAATCAAACCAACAGAGAATGCTGGATGTTCAAGGAGGCCAGCAAGTTAAATGACGAAAACAAGGACAAGGGGCTGCATAGTGATGACGAGGAGGAGCCTCGGCCGCCTAAAACGGGAGGACAGAAGAGGTTCCCCCCACAAGTGAAGATGGTGAACATGATATACGCAACCCACATTCCCAAGAGGGAACGGAAGCGTGCACTAAGGGACGTCCATGCGATGGAGCCCGTCGCCCCAAAGTTTAACCCATGGTCCGCTTGTCTGATCACCTTTGATCGCAGGGACCACCCCATTAGTATCCGTCAAGGCGGATCCGCCGCACTGGTCCTACACCCCATCATTGACGGATTTCACCTCACTCGAGTCCCTATGGACGGCGGCAGCAGCCTCAACCTACTTTATTAGGATACAGTGCGCGAAATGGGTATAGATCCCTCGAGGATCAAACCCACCAAAATCACCTTTAAGGGCGTCATCCCAGGTGTAGAGGCCCATTGCACGGGCTCAATCACACTGGAAGTGGTCTTCGGATCTCCGAACAACTTCAGAAGCGAGGAGTTAATCTTCGATATCATCCCGTTCCACAGCGGCTATCACGCACTGCTCGAGCGAACCGCATTTGCAAAATTCAATGCGGTACCGCATTACGCATACCTCAAGCTCAAGCTCAAGATGCCAGGACCTAGGGGGGTCATAACAGTCAATGGAAACACAGAACGCTCGCTCCGCACGGAAGAGCACACTGCGGCCCTCGCAGCAGAAGCACAAAGAAGCCTTTTAAGGCAAACCACCAATTCGGCGATATAGCCCCCCGGACACCGTCAAGCGAGTCCGGAGTAAACTACAACAGGATCGCCTAGCACGTTCAGAGCTCGCCTAGAAATTTGGCCCCCGTCCCAGTCCTAGTCAAGCGACGAAATCCGTGCCGATTGTACATAATTACGCACTGAAAATACCATGGGCATAGGCGGGGGCACGATCAGGGCGCGTCCCGCAATGCGGCTTAACCACCCTAGGGGTTGTATACCTTTATCATTTTTTCTCTTTCAGGACCTAACTCTCTGAACGTTGTTTCCAGCAGTACGATTGCCGGACACATTACGAGAAGAAACAACCAAGGAGGCAAGAAGCTAAGATGTACACGGGAACCCCCAGGTGGTCTCTAATAATAATCGATATACCCGCTTTTTCTATCCATATGCAGCTTGCCCTTGGATAGGACATGTCAAATAGTCCTATTTTCTGCTTATTGCACTACTTGTATCAGTACGCTTCGACGTATTATTTAAATAAATGCATAGCATTAGTTTGTTATTGAATTATTCATCCCCTTTTTCTTATATGCTCATTTGCGACAACTTGCACCTATACATTCTGGTATGGTCAGTACGCCAGGGGCTTTCGTTTACCCCATAACACGGTGTGAGAAGTCCGAACACTTTCGACAGTGCGGCACCCCGAACTTATAGCATTATATGCATCAGCTCTGAATCATGTCTTGGGTCAATAGTTGAGTTTGCCCTGCTCCCATGCTTTGGTACCTTACATTCCGCTATATCGGCTAAGGTAGCGTTGGGAGAACTACTGCGATTGTGTCCCGGTTCTTCCGGACGAGCACCTCAGTAGAGAAAGCCGAAAACTGACTTTCATGATAAGGCGAGAGCTGGTCGCTGTTCGAGACGTCTCAAGTCCTTAAAGACTTTTTCCGCTTCGGGCGAGGAGTCGTCCTTGCCCGACTTAGGCGTGTATAGCGCCCCTAATTCGGCCTTCCGAATAGTAGGGGCTTTGCCAAAATTTAAAATTGTAGACTTCTATGGCTAAGTGAGAGTGATAAAGCCTTATAGTCCGATTGCCTGGTTCGTTGTGCTGAATACCTCCCTCAAAGGACCCAAAATTGGGATAAAGAGTGCTCAGGTTTATCCCGAACACCCCAGTACTAATTACATGGGGACAGAAGCCGACGACTGGCCAACTCTCAGATTTTATAAATGGCCGCACAGAAGGTAATATTTTAAATTAAAAAAGCGTTGCATAGCGCAAATGAACTTGTTTCACATTACAGGATCACATGAGCATGTTCATTCAAAGATTACCTCTCTGGCACATTCATCCGCCACAAGGCGGGAACACTTCAGGACACTATCATAATACATTTCGGGGCATTGATGCTCCTTGCCCTCCGGCGGCCCCTCCTTCACCAGCTTCACAGCATCCAGCTTCGCCCAGTGCACCTTCGCCTGGGCAAAAGCCCTGCGCGCACCCTCGATGTAGATGGACCGCTTTATGACTTGAAGCTGAGGGCAGGCATCCACAAGCTGCCTCACCGGACCGAAGTAGCTGCCGGGCAGGGGCTCGCCAGGCCACATCCGGACTATAAGACCCTTCATGGCCTGTTCGGCTGCCTTGTGGAGCTCTACCAATTGCTTCAGCTGGTCGCTCAAGGGCATTGGGTGTTCGGTCCCAGTATACTGAGACCAGAACAACTTTTCTGTCGAGCTCCCCTCAACTCGGTAAAACTCAGCGGCATCCAGTACACTGCGGGGAAGCTCTGCGAACGCTCCTGGAGAGCTCCAAACTCGGGTAAGTAAAAGGAAAGTTTCCTTCACATGCTTGCTTTGCATAATGAATGCCTTACCTGCTGCTATCCTCTTCACCACATCAATCTCCTGGAGGGCCTTGTGGGCTTCAGCCTTGGTGCTCCGGGCGCTTTTGAGCGCCTTCGCAAGATCAGAATCTCGCGTCTTAGACTCAAGCTCCAAGGACTCGTGTTTTTTGGCGAGAGACTCGAGCTCTTGCTGCACCTCGCCTACCGAGCTTCTTGCTTTTCCCGCTCAATGCACTCCTTGGCCGCTTTGTCTTCGGCCTCGGACAGCGCCTTCTTCAGGGTCACCACTTCGGTCGTGGCCCTGGCAAATTCATGATGATCCTATTACTTTACACCCGAGCTTCTTTTTAAATATATAGACAAGGTATTTCTTACCTGTGATCTCCTCGGACCGCTCCAGGTCCTACTTCATTGCAGAGACCTCCGCAGTATGTGCGACAGCGGCCAGCAGTGAAGCCTGCACATACACATAGACATATTCTGATTAGAGTCCTGAGTCATCATTTGATCCTCTATTCGGCCTTTCTTCGCGAACGCCGAACAGAGCATCAGGGGCTACTATCTATACGGTAATATTTTCTTATATTTCGATTGCTTACCTCAAAGCCTGTTAGGAGGCTGGCGCAAGATTCGGTTAGTCTATTTTTGGCAGACTGAACTTTCTCGATCACCGCACTCATGATAGTGCGGTGCTCTTCGTCGATGGAAGCGCCGCGAAGCGCTTCCAGCAAGTTGTCCGGTGCCTCTGGATGGACAGAGGACACCAGCACGGGCGGCTTGCCCTCCTTAACGGGGGATCGCCTGCCGGAGTCCGGAACCACCGAATGTTCCAGGGCAGTATTCGGCTGGGTCCCAAACTTGGAGCCTGTGGGAGTCTTGCTCCCTTTGCGCCTAGGGTCCGAAAGGTCGCCTCGAGGCGCCCCCAGGACTACCTCCCATCATCTCGGTGCCTTTCAGGACAACACCTCGACGTTGTCCGTAGGGCAAGGGGTGGAGGCGGTCGGAAGTGAATCACTATTCATATCCGACTAGTCCAATGAACCGTCCGACGAATCTACGTCGACATGAGCTCGGGACGAACTGCATAATCATATGCGGCGTAATGAGAAACAGTGCAATAAAACATACCATGAATTACTATGGTGTCTGGATACTTACGACTTCGCCAGGGGCTTCTCCCTGGGTAACTGTCGGTGTCAAAACAAGCGGATCTCGGGTAGGGGGTCCCAAACTGTGCGTCTAGGCCGGATGGTAACAGGAGGCAGGGAACACGATGTTTGACCCAGGTTCGGGCCCTCTTGATGGAGGTAAAACCCTACGTCCTGCTTGATTAATATTGATGATATGGGTAGTACAAGAGTAGATCTACCACTAGATCAAGGAGGCTAAACCCTAGAAGCTAGCCTATGGTATGATTGTTGTATATGGAGTTGATTGCCTACGGACTACAACCCTCCGGTTTATATAGACACCGGATAGGGTTAGGGTTACATTGAGTCAGTTACAATGGTAGGAGATCTTGAATATCCGCATCGCCAAGCTTGCCTTCCACGCCAAGGAAAGTCCCATCCGGACACGGGACGAAGTCTTCAATCTTGTATCTTCATAGTCCAGGAGTCTGGCTGAAGGTATAGTCCGGCTACCCGAACACCCCCTAATCCAGGACTCCCACAGTAGCCCCTGAACCAGGCTTCAATGACGACGAGTCCGGTGCGCAAATTGTCTTCGGCATTGCAAGGTGGGTTCCTCCTCCAAGTCCTTCATAGAAGATTGTAAACACCAAGAGTAGTGTCCGGCTTCTGAAAAATAAGCTTCCACATATTGCCATAGAGAGAATAATATTAACACAAATCAAATCTGCTGACGTATTCCACAGTGCATCATCACACTACGGCCAAGTCCTTTACTCGAATCATTTTTACTTTTCCACCTCAGCATGTTTTGCGAGGCGGTTTCCTTGGCACGTCTTGTCAAAGCAGAGATCGTGTACCCCCTTTACGGGATTCTCATCAATACGGACGTGGGTAACCCAACCGCGCCATTTATCATGGCGCTTGGGAGGCAAGCGAGTTTTACTAGGCTGGTGGGGATGCATAACCGCGTCCGCCCATATAAGGGGATAAGGATCCACCTTTTTATCTACGCCTTCTTCCTCCTTTGCCTATCCATCTCCTGCGCACTCGATCTCCAGTGCCCAAGCCCGCACTTCCCACCTCAACCTTCTCCAGCAATGTCCGGAGCGGGAGGCAAGTGGATGGTCTCCTCCGCTACGGAGGGCCAAGTCAAGAAGCTAAGGAAGGCCGGATACCTGTCTAAGGACACCACACACCGGCTTCCCGAAAAGGGGCAGCTTCTCCCACCCCAAGGCCCCATGAGAGGGTAGTATTTCTTCCCCACTTCCTCCACGGACTGGGTTTTCCACTCCACCCATTTGTCCGGGGGCTCATGTTCTACTACGGCCTGGATTTCCACGATCTGGCCCCGAACTTCATCCTCGACATCTCGGCGTTTATCGTCGTGTGCGAGGCTTTCCTCCGCGTCCGCCCTCATTTCGGCCTCTGGCTCAAGACCTTCAACGTCAAGCCCAAGGTGGTGCGCGGCAGCCAGGCGGAGTGCAGAGGCGCCATGGCGGGCAAGATGGCCAACGTCCTATGGTTCGAGGGCTCTTTTGTGGAGACCCTAAAGGGGTGGCAATCCGGGTGGTTTTACATCACCGAGCCACGCGATCCGAACTGGATCGCAGCCCCCGAGTTCCGATCCGGACCACCCACGCGGCTTATGTCTTGGAAAGAGACGGGCCTGTCGTGGGGTGATGAAAAAGAGGTGACCGGATTGCAAACATGCATCCAGTCCCTGGTGAACAAGCTAATCCGGCTTGTTAATGTAATCCAGGTTATGCTCGTCCGCCGGATCCTCCCATGCCAACGACGGGATTTTAATCTGTGGGAGTTCGACCTGGCGCAGCACCAAACCCTTAGCAAGCTCTTCGACACGACGTACGAAGATGCCTGGAAGGTGCTATTCACGGGCACCGAGGCTCCCGCATCCTCTTCCGAGGACCGCGGATACAGCTCGCAGTGTCACGCTAGCGAGGTAAGCTATCTTCACCTTTTACAGGATGTTTAAGCTTTTTTCATAGTTTGACTCTATGCGGGATCTAAACTCCCTTACCTTTGACAGGCTTGGTGAGCGATATCCGGACCAATTAACTGTCCGGCTCCGCTGCCCGAAGACCCAACCCCAGCTCTACTAGTGAAGTTGCTGGTTCCGGCGCCTTATGTGGTGCCGGAGAAGAAGGCCAAGAAGAAGAAGACCACGGGGACTCGAAAGAGTGCCCGCAACGTTGTGGTGTCGGACTCGTCATCTGACGAGTCCGAGACGCCCTCCTCCCGCGAAAACGAGGAGGAGGAAGAAGAAAACTCTCCCCCCCCCCAGCGGAGGGAGGAGAGAAGAGGAAGGCCGCCCCAACGGGGGAGGCCGAGGGGTCTAGGAAAAGGAAGACCCCTCCGCCGGACTATGCCCCCAACGCCGAAGAGGGCAAAGAGGAGTGGCCAAACAGGGCCAAGCGTCCGGCGAAATCGTAAATTTGGATATCAGAATAACTCATGATGTTCCTTTGTTGCACAGCTTTCCCTAATGTCGAATGTAATTATGCAGTCCGCCCCGGGCCGAATTCGACGAATCATCGGGGGCTCCCTAGACTCATCAAACGTGAACTCAGTTCCGCCCGCTGTCTCCCCCCGCACTGCAGACGATGCCGTAGTGGCGTTGCGACAAGCTCCGGGGCAGGAGGAGGTGGTCCTAGAGGAGCCGCAGGGCAACCTCCCGGACTCCAGGAGTGAAGGGGATAAGGCCCCCCTGGGCTCCAAGTCCGGCTTTGTGCCAGACACAGCGCCGGAATATTCCAAAGTTCCGGACCGCGGTAGGCGAACTCCTTCCAAGAGGAGCAAGCCTTCTGAGCCGGCGGCCTCCGTCCAACCGGAGGTGCCGGACAATCTGCTGGAGGTGCTTGACGGCGCCTCCATCGATGAGGGGCACCGTACTATTATGAGTACGGTGATCCAGAAGGTTCAGTCCGCCAAGAGCGGACTGACTGAAGCTTGCGCTAGCCTTCTAACAGGCTTTGAGGTAAGTAAAAATATGTAAAAATATTACCGCATAGATAGTAGCCCCTGATGCTCTGTTTGGCGTTCGGAAAGAAAAGCCGAATAGAGGATCTATTAAATTTCGCAGGAGTCTAACAAAAAGAGTCAATATGCGTATGCAGGCTTCGCTGCTATCCACCGCCGCACTGACTGCGGAGGTGGGTGTCCTGAAGCAGGACCTCGAGCGGACCCAGCAACAGCTCGGCCTTGCCAAGCGGCAACTCGAGGAGAAAGAAGGTAAGAAATACCTTACAGAAAAAGTGCCCATAAAAAGGCGTGATTGCAAAAAGATAACAGGATTGTACTGCTTATTGTAGGGGCCACGACTGAGGTGGCTACCCTTAAGCAGGCGCTGTCTGAGGCCGAAAAGAAAACGGCCGCGAAGCGCACCGAGCGAGACAGACTTGGGGCTCAGGTCGGCGAGGTGTAGCAAGAGCTTCAGGCTCTCATGAAAAAACATGAGAGTTTGGAGCTTGAGTCAAAGGCGCAAGCATCCGAGCTCGCGACGGCCCTTGAGACTACCAAGTCTGCCAAGGCCGAAGCCCAAAAGGCCCTCCAAGAGTTGGAGGAGATGAGGAAGATAGCAGCGGGTAAGGCATTCTTCATGCAAAGAAGAAATATAAAAGTAAACTACTTGTTACTTACCCGAATCCAGAGCTCTCCAAGGCATTCGCAGATCTTCCCCGCAGCGTATCCGACGCCGCCGCATTCTACCGAGCTGAAGAGGGCAGCTCGACGGAGAAGGTGTTCTGGTCTCAGTATTCTGAGGCCAGACACCCTATGCCTTTGAGCGACCAGCTGAAACAGCTGGTCGAGCTCCACAAGGCGGCCGCACAGGCCATGAAGGGCTTCATAGTTCGGCTCTGGCCCGGAGAGGCCCTGCCTGGGAGCTATTTCGGGCTGGTGCGGCGACTGGTGGAGGCCTGTCCGAGGCTTGAGGTCATCAAGCGCTCCGTCTGCATCGAAAGTGCCCGTCGGGCCCTTGCCCGTGCGAAGGTGCACTGGGGTAAGCTGGACGGTGAGAAGCTTGTGAAGGACGGGCCACCGCTGGGGAAGGAGCATCGCAAGCCCGAGAACTAATACAAGGATGTTCTTGCAGGTGCTCGCCTTGTGGCGGATGAATGTACCAAGGATGTGATATTTGAATGAACTCGCTCGTGTTTATCCTGTGCGCTAAAAACTTGTTCATATGCGCTAAGCAATGCTTATTGAATTTAAAATATTACTTTCTGTGCGGCCGTTTATCAAAAAATTGAGAGATGGCCAGTCGTCGGCTTCTGCCCCCATGCCACTAGTGCTGGGGTGTTCGGGATAGACCTGAGCGCTCTTTTTCCCATAGTTGGGTCCTTCGAGGGAGGCGCTTAGCACAACGAACCAGGCAATCGGACTATAATGCTTGAACACTCTCACTTAGCCATAGAACTCTATAATTTTAAATTTCGGCGAAGCCCCTAGTTCGGAAGACCGAGTTCGGGGCGCTATCCACGCCTTGGCCGGACAAAGCCAGCTCCTCGCTCGAAGCGGCATAAGTCTTTAGGGACTCGAAAAACCTCTCGAACAGCGACCGGTCTCTCGCCTCATCATGACAGTCAGTTTTAGCTTTCTCCACTGAGGTGCTTAACCCAGCTGAATCGGGGCACAATCGCAGTGGTTCTCCTAGTGCTACCTTAGCCGATATAGCGGAACGTAAGGCACCAAAACATAGGAGCCGGGCAAACTCAACTATTGACCCAAATCATGATTCAGAGCCGATGCATATAGTGCTATAAGTTCGGGGTGCCGCACTTGTGAAAGTGTACGAACTTCTCACACCATAATGAGGGGTACTGAAGCCCCTGGCGTGTTTGCCGTACCATGGTGTACGGGTGCAATCATGTCATTTAATAAACATATATGTGAAAAGAGGATAATGCAAAAAATAGACAAGAAGCTAAGCATTGTTTATAGAGAGGCTATTTATCAAAGCCGAATGATGCAAATAGTGCGGTAAGCAAAAGATATTGGACTATTCAGTATGTCCTGACCAGGGGCAGGCTGCGGAATTGTATTTAAAACAGGTATACCGCTCGTAACAGAGACCACCTGGGAGTTCCATAATGCGGCATGGCTTGTCTGTCTCCCTAGATCTTGCATCGTTTGTGCGGCAGGCGAATTGCCGTACAGGTCGTACGAAGTATGGAGTCCTAAAAGTAAGAAAAAATTAAAAAAAGAATCCGGCAGCCCCTAGTACATTTTAAGCCGTATTTTGGGCATGCCGTTATTGTGCCCCTTCCCCTGTCCCCATGATATTTCAAGGGCGTAGTTATGTACGCGAGGTACTGGTTTCGCTATGTCGCAAAAGCTGGGGTTGGGGCCGCATTGCTACGCTTGCTCAGAGTGTGCCAGGCCGTCCTGCTGTGGGTTGCTCCGGGCGCGCTTGGCAGTGTCTGGCTTTTTGATGGCCGGACTGGAGAATTGCCTGAGAAGGCTACTTTGTACCTCCCCTGCGAGAGCCGCCGTATGCTCCTCCGTATGGAGGGAGCGTTCGGTGTTTCCGTTGACCATAATTACTCCTCGAGGGCCTGGCATCTTGAGCTTGAGATATGCGTAGTGCGGCACCGCATTGAACTTTGCGAATGCGGTTCGTCCGAGCAGGGTGTGATAGCCACTACGAAACGAGACTATATCGAAGATTAACTCTTCGCTTCGGAAATTGTCCGGGGATCCGAAGACCGCGTCAAGTGTTACTGAGCCTGTACAGTTGGCTTCTATACCTGGTATAACGCCTTTAAAGGTCGTTCTTGTGGGCTTAATCCTTGAGGGATCCATGCCCATTTTCCGCACTGTATCCTGATAAAGCAGGTTCAGGCTACTGCCGCCGTCCATGAGGACTCTTGTGAGATGAAATCCGTCGATGATTGGTTCGAGAACCAATGCGGCGAAGCCGCCATGACGGATGCTAGTGGGATGGTCCCTTCGATCAAAAGTGATCGGGCAGGAGGACCATGGGTTGAACTTTGGGGCGACTGGCTCTATCGCGTATACATCCCGTAGCGCACGCTTCCGCTCCCTCTTGGGAATGTGGGTTGTGTATATCATGTTCACTGTCCGCACTTGTGGGGGAAAGCCCTTCTGTCCATTGTTGTTCGGCGGCTTGGGCTCCTCGTCATCGCTGTGCAGCCCCTTGTCTCTGTTTTCGGCCCTTAACTTGCCTGCCTGCTTGAACACCCAACAATCCCTGTTAGTGTGATTGGCTGGCCTTTCGGGGGTGCCATGTATCTGGCACAAGCGATCGAGTATTCGGTCCAAACTGGACGAGCCCTGAGTATTCTTTTTGAATGGCTTTTTCTGCTGACCGGATTTATAGCCTTTGAATCCGGCATTGACTGCCGTGTCTTCATTCTTGTCGCTGTTAACGCGGCGTTTTTGCTTATTCCAACGTGTCCTGCCACTTTTGTCCTTGGTATCCGAATTACCAGTGTTCTTTGATAAGTTATTACTGCGAGCTAGCCAGCTGTCTTCTCCCACGCAAAAGCGGGTCATGAGTGTTGTGAGGGCTGCCATGGATTTCGGCTTTTCCTGACCCAGGTGCCGGGCAAGCCACTCGTCGCGGATGTTATGCCTGAAGGCTGCTAGGGCCTCTACGTCCGGACAGTCGACTATCTGGTTTTTCTTTGTTAGGAACCGTGTCCAGAATTGTCTGGCCGATTCCTCTGGCTGCTGAATTATGTGTCTTAAGTCGTCAGCATCCGGCGGTCGCACGTAAGTGCCCTGGAAGTTGTCGAGGAATGCGGCTTCCAGGTCCTCCCAAGAACCGATTGAGTCTGCTGGCAAGCTGTTTAGCCAATGCCGGGCCGGTCCTTTAAGTTTGAGCAGGAGGTATTTAATGGCGTGTAGATCATCGCCGCGTGCCATGTGGATGTGAAGGAGATAATCCTCGATCCATACCGCCGGATCTGTTGTGCCATCGTATGATTCGATGTTTACGGGTTTGAAACCCTCTGGGATTTTATGATCCATTACTTCATTTGTGAAGCATAGCGGGTGTGCGGCGCATCTGTACTGGGCTATATCACGACGCAGCTCGGAAGAGCTATGTCGTTGTGTTCGGCCCGACTGGATTTGTTGTATCCGGAGTGAAGATCATTGTCACATGCCGTAGGGCGCCTGCGCGATCCGTAGATCGATCTTGTTTGTCTTGCCTTATCCTCCAGTATGTCTCGCAGGTCGGGCACATTTTCCCGTCCCTTAGTTGAGTGGCGTCGGGGAATGGCTTGGGTGGAGGGCCGAGAGGCCTCTCTGTCGCGGCCGCGAGGTGGCCGGTCTGCCATGTCATGCGCTGGTGATGTAGGTGCTTCCTCCTCTGATCGGGGTAGCGGCCTGCGCTTCGGGTAACTCCTGGAGGGGCGTTCGAGTTCATACTCTTCGGCCGCAAGGACTTCAGTCCATCTGTCAGCTAGCAAATCTTGGGCAGCTCTAAGCTGTTGCTGGTTTTTCTTGAGGCTGCTTGCCGTGGCTAAAAGCCTGCGTTTAAAACGCTCTTGTTCGGCGGGGTCTGATGGTATGACGAATTCATCGTCATCGAGGCTTGCCTCGTCTTCGGAGGGAGGCGTATAGTTATCATCCTCGACCTCTCGGTCTGCCGCTCTCTCATGAGGGCTGGCTTCTCCATCTTCCTGTGCTGAATCTTGCTGAGGTGGGTGTTCTTCGGCGCTATCTGGGGTAGTATTATCTCCCGTGCCGGAATCACCGTTTTTGCTTTGGCGGGATTTAGAGCGGCGCCGCTGACGCTGGCGCTTTGGCTGTTTCTTGGGGGCGTCATCCCCCACTGTTCCATCGCCATCTCCATCTTTTGGAGTATCCACCATATATATGTCATATGATGAGGTGGCCTTCCAGCGCCCTACAGGTGCTGGTTCCTGTTCGTCTCCTACATCGTCGTCCATGCCGTCGATGTCTTCGGAGCTGAAGTCAAGCATGTCGGTTAGATCGTCGACAGTGGCTACAAAGTGGGTGGTGGGTGGGCTTTGAATTTCCTCATCGTCCGTATACCACCCTCGCTGACCGTAGTCCGGCCAGGGCTCTCCTGATAAAGAGAGAGACTTAAGAGAATTCAGGATGTCGCCAAAAGGCGAATGCTGAAAGATGTCTGCGGCGGTGAACTCCATTATCGGCGCCCAATCGGATTCGATTGGCAGGGTCGCGGGGGGTTCGAAGTCCGGGGAGGAGTCCGGATCCTCGGAGTCACGGGTCGTGCAGAGTGCGGGGCTAGCATTCGGCTCGATCGCTTTTGGGATCGCAGCCCCCGAGGTGACGTCCAACCGCTCATCCTCGATTGGCGCAATAGGCTCCGAGTTAGGGGTCGGAACCGATGCGTGTGCGGCCTCCAGGACACCATCCGGAGGCAGAACTAGATCATGCCCATCGAGATAGTGCGGCACGCTTGGCCGTGGCTCGAACCCGTCGAAGATCAAGTCTCCACGGATGTCAGCCGTGTAGTTTAAGCTTCCAAACCTCACTTGATGGCCAGGGGCGTAGCTTTCGATCTGCTCCAGGTGGCCGAGCGAATTGGCCCGCAGAGCGAAGCCGCCGAAGACGAAGATCTGTCTGGGGAGAAAAGTCTCACCCTGGACCGTATCATGGTTGATGATCAAAGGAGCCATCGGGCCTAAGGGCGACGACACAGAGGAACTCTCAATGAAAGCACCAATGTCGGTGTCAAAACCGGCGGATCTCGGGTAGGGGGTCCCGAACTATGCGTCTAGGCCGGATGGTAACAGAAGGCAGGGAACACGATGTTTTACCTAGGTTCGGGCCCTCTTGATGGAGGTAAAACCCTACGTCCTGCTTGATTAATATTGATGATATGGGTAGTACAAAAGTAGATCTACCACGAGATCAAGGAGGCTAAACCCTAGAAGCTAGCCTATGGTATGATTGTTGTATATGGAGTTGATTGCCTACGGACTACAACCCTCCGGTTTATATAGACACCGGATAGGGTTAGGGTTACATAGAGTCGGTTACAATGGTAGGAGATCTTGAATATCCGCATCGCCAAGCTTGCCTTCCACGCCAAGGAAAGTCCCATCCGGACACGGGACGAAGTCTTCAATCTTGTATCTTCATAGTCCAGGAGTCCGGCTGAAGGTATAGTCCGGCTACCCGAACACCCCCTAATCCAGGACTCCCTCAGTAACCATTCGTCGCCGCTGTAGGCGGCCGTCGTGGAGCAGTCCGGAAGGAGGGTCCTTCCCTTCTTGGACCCTTTAGCCTCCTCGGTTGGGTCGGCCTTCCTTTTCTTGTCTCCCCCGGCTGGCGGGGGGAGCTTTCCTCCTCCTCCTCCTCCTCCTCGTTTTCGTGGGAGGAGTGCACGTCGGAGTCATCAGACGATGAGTCCGATATATCCTTGCGCCGAGACCCTTTCGGGTCCCCATGGCCTTCTTCTTGGTCTTCTTCACCGGCACCTCATAAGGTGCTGGAGCCAGCATCTCCGTTAGGAGAGCATCTGCTGGATCTTCTGGCAGGGGGCTGGGCAATCGAGCTGCTCCGCTGTCTTTACCCAGTCCTGTTAATGGCGTGGAAGCTTAGATCCCGCACATGATTAAACTGGGGCAACTAAATATCCTGTGAGATATGAAAACTTATTGGATTGGCATGGCGCTTTGCGCTGAGTCCGCGGTCCTCGGTAAGGGGAGGAGGTATCTCGGCGCCCTTGAACAGCACCTTCCAGACGTCCTTGTGCGTCGTGTCGAAGAGCTCTCGCAGCGTCTGGTGCTTGGCCTGGTCGAACTCCCACAAATTGAATGCCTGTCGTTGCCACGGGAGGATCCGGCGGAAGAGCATGACCTAGACCATGTTGACGAGCTTGATTTTCTTGCTCATCATGTTCTTGATGCAGGTCTGGAGTCCGGTCAGCTCTATCGGAGAACCCTAGGACAGGCCTTCTCTTTCCAGGAGGTGAGCCGCATGGGGATTCCGGATCGGAATTCGGGGGCCACCACCTAGTTGGTGTCGGGCGACTCGGTGATGTAGAACCACCCCGATTGCCACCCCTTTATGGTCTCCACATAGGAGCCTTCGAGCCAGGTGACGTTAGGCATTTTTCCCACCATGGCGCCTCCGCACTCTACTTGCTGGCCGACCACCACCTTCGGTTTAACATTAAAGGTCTTCAGCCACATGCCGAAATGGGGCCTGATGCGGAGGAAGGCCTCGCACACGACGATAAACGCCGAGATGTTGAGGATGAAATTGAGGGCCAGATCATGAAAATCCAGCCCGTAGTAGAACATGAGCCCACGGACAAACGGGTGGAGGGGAAATCCCAGTCCGCGGATGAAGTGGGTAAGAAAAACTACCCTCTCTTGGGGTTTGGGCATAGGGATGATCTGCCCCGCATCTGGCAGCCAGTGCGCGATATCCGCGGCCAGATATCCGGCTTCCCGTAACTTTGCGATGTGCTCCTTCGTGACGGAGGAGACCATCCACTTGCCTCCCGCTCCAGACATGCTTGGAGTGGTTTGAGAAGATAGACGCGAGCTTGGGCACTGCAGCTCAAGTGCGTGAGAATGGATAAGCGAGGAGGAAGAAGGCATGGGTAAAAAGGAGGAATCTTTGTCCCTTTATAAGGGCGGAAGAGGTGATACGCCTCCCCACTTGCGTGGTAAAATCACTTATTCCCCAAGCGCCGTAATTGATGGTGCGGTTGGGTTACCCATGTCCGTATTGATGAGAATCTCATAATAAGGGGGACACGATCTCTACTTTGACAAGACATGTCAAGAAAACCGCCTCTTGATATGTGCGGTGCTGGTTGGGGTTCGAATAATGACCGGGCCATGACATAATGTCATGCTGCCAAAACGCGTCAGCAGATTAGATTTGTGGAAATATTATTCTCTCTGCGGTTGTATGTGGAACTTGTTTTGCAGAGCCGGGCACTATCCTTGTGTTAAAAATCTTCTATGGAGGATTCGGAGGAGGAACCCGCCTTGCAATGTCGAAGACAAAACTGTGCGCCGGACTCATCATCAATGAAGCCTGATTCAGGGGCTACTGAGGGAGTCCTGGGTTAGGGGGTCTCCGGACAGGCGGACTATATCCTTTGGCTGGACTGATGGACTATGAAGATACAAGATTGAATACTTCGTCCCGTGTCCGGATGGGACTTTCCTTGGCGTGGAAGGCAAGCTTGGCAATACAGATATGTAGATCTCCTCCCTTGTAACCGACTCCGTGTAACCCTAGCCCCCTCCGTTGTCTATATAAACCGGAGGGTTTAGTCCGTAGGACAACAACAATCATACCATAGGCTAGCTTCTAGGGTTTAGCCTCTACGATCTTGTGGTAGACCAACTCTTGTAATACTCATATCATCAAGAACAATCAAGCAGGATGTAGGGTATTACCTCCATTAAGAGGGCCCGAACCTGGGTAAACATCGTGCCCCCTGCCTCCTATTACCATCCGCCTTAGACGCACAGTTCGGGACCCCCCTACCCGAGATCCGCCGGTTTTGACACCGACACAGATGCTCTATGTCCCACATGGAAATAGCCTAGTAGTACATATAGGAGGATAAATGCATGAAAAATGTGTACTATGAAGCGTAGCTGCGGTTCGAAAAGGAGACCTAAAGTAGTGACAGGTATAGGTCGCATGCACCCAATTAGTGGTACTAGACGTACGACTACTTTTTCCCTCAAAAAAAGAGGTACGGGTACTCAGTACTCCTATTCTATCAACACGAGTCCCATATGACAACAGCGTCCATGCTACAACTAGCTCTTCTCCCTCGTTTCTCTCTTCTAATTCTAACTCAGCCGACACACGGTGGGTAGGGTGGGGATTTGCCGATGGTTGGTTTGCTCAACTGCGGCCCCACCTCACAGTGAAAATGTTACGACTCGAATAAAAGTGCCATACACTAATAAAACATTACGGCCAAATAAGAGCAAGTGTCGGTGTACTAGAGTAGGGGTACCCTAGTATCCCGAACTTGTGCACGGGCAGTCGCAGCATCCCGCGGCAAGGCTCGCCGGGTGACCGCCAAGGTCCTCCGTGGTTCCTTTGGAGCCATTCAAGGACAAAGTATCCAAGCCAAGGAGACAAGACCCCGGCAAGAGGAGCTTGCCGGGAAGGCCAACCAAGGCATCTCAAGACCCCGGCAAGAGGAGCTTGCCGGGAAGGCCAACCAAGGCATCTCAAGGAACTTGCCGCGACGCGCCACGCGTCCCGGCAAGGCCCGGTGAGCGACAAGCTCCCGGACGCGACAAGACAACGACCGCAGCAAGGCGCTTGCCGCGGCAAGCCATCACTCTGTGCCCGCGCTCTAGCACATCCACCAACGTGTCGCTCTGGGACCCTTCCAGGCGTATGTGGCAGGAGGCTGTGCAGCCAGCGGTGAGCGGTGGCAAGCGGCGCTGACAAGATCGCCATCGTGGCGAGCGGTGGCGTCCCTGACGGTCCCTTTTGCACTATTTAAGCGACACAGACAGGCATTTAATGCCCTTGTCCCCTGCCATCAGGGTTAGGTATGATACACTGTAGCAGGTAGCTGTACCAACCGCAGCACCATTCCATTTTTACCCTTGTCTATGTTGCCACCTGTCGGTGACCCCTTGAGCATATAAAAGGAGGCCCATGCGCAACGTAGAGGGGGGTTCGGAAGAAGAGAACACTCACGCTCGGTCTCGTTAGCTGCTGGAGTGTACTGTAGCACTCCGCGCTCCCGAGCAAGAACTCAATACAAACCACAAAGCAGGAGTAGGGTTTTACGCATCCGTGCGGCCCGAACCTGGGTAAACCGCTCATGTGCTTCACCTCGATCCGCTCTTCGTGCGACCGCCGCCCCCGCCGAACCGAAAGGGACTCGGTCCGCCGGTCCCATAGGTGCTCGTGGATTAGTCCCCCGGCATCTTTGGCGCACCAGGTAGGGGGCGTTGAGGTTGTGTGAACCAGATCCGGCGTTCACACGAGCTAGATCTTCATCATCTTCATCGACATGCCGCCGAAGAAGAAGGCTTCGGAGGCGGCTGCTCCGTCCGCGCCGAACCCACCACCACCAGAGCAAACGGCTGATGGGGCAGACGGTTGGCGGAAGAACGGGCATCGACGAGGGAGCTCACGGTGCTGCCAGGTCCAAGGACAAGGCTACGCTGCCCATCGGCGGCGTAGCCGGCTCCCACAACGACCGGGCGCACTCCAAGACCTCGGCGTCCGTACATGCACCGCGCCCATCTCAGGAGGCGCGGGACTAGCAGCGTCATGGTACTCACGGTACCATGCGTTTGCTGGACCAAGATCGAGCTGGTAGATCTCGGAGTGCTCAAGACCAGCATGCACGCCAACATGCTGGCGCGAGCGAGGCACGGTCGCCTGGACGAGATACTGCTCCTTCTAACATAGTTAGAAGTCCGAGCATATCCCGCTCCTCGCACCGTTCGCCACCGCCACCGCCTACATGGATGACATAGTGGTCAAGAGCAAGGACACGGCAACTCTGATTCAAGATTTAGACTAGACCTTTGCAAATCTGCTCAAGATCAGCCTCAAACTCAACCCCGAGAAGTGTGTGTTTGGAGTCCCCTCCGGAAAGCTTCTCGGGTTCTTCGTGTCTTAGCGGGGAATCGAAGCCAATCCCGACAAGATCAAGGCCATTGAGCAGATTGAAGCACTGAAGCTTCAAGGATGTACAAAGACTTGTCGGTTGCGTGGCTGCTCTCAGCAGGTTTATCTCTAGGTCTGCTGAGCGTGCCCTGCCGTTTTTCAAAATATAGAAAAAGGCAGGTCCAATGAAATGGACTCCGGAAGCGGAGGCTGCGCTGCAAGACTTGAAGAGATACCTGTCCTCCACTCCAACACTTGTCGCACCTAAGCCACAAGAGAAGTTGCTGCTATATATAGCGGTAACCAATCAAGTGGTTAGTGCTGCGTTAGTAGCAGAGAGGGAGGCAGATGACGAGGCAGCAACCACGGCAGGCGCATCCAGCGACAAGCAGGGGGCTTCCCCGACAAGCTCTGGTCCCGACAAGGATGCATCTGCGCAGATGCGCGAGGAGATACAGAAGAGAATGGTACAGCGCCCAGTTTACTTTGTCAGTTCCCTTCTGCAGGGGGATAGGTCAAGGTACTCTGGCGTGCAGAAATTGCTTTTCGGCCTTCTCATGGCCTCGAGGAAGCTGCGCCATTACTTCCAAGCACATGAGATAACAGTTGTCACTCGTTTTCCGCTGAAGAGGATACTACAGAATCTAGAAGCGACAGGCAGGATTGTTGAGTGGGCACTGGAACTGTCAAGCTTTGGCCTCAAGTTTGAGAGTACTTCAACTATCCAAAGCAGAGCATTGGCAGAATTCATAGCAGAATGGAGGCCAACACCAGATGAAGAAATTCCAGAAACGAGCATCCCCGTCGAGGAAGCAAGCAAAGAGTGGCTGATGTACTTTGATGGTGCCTTTTCGCTGCAAGGCGCCGGCGCTGGCGTGCTGCTTGTCGCACCCACCGGAGAGCACCTCAAGTACATAGTCCAGATGCACTTTCCCAAGGAGCAAGCAACAAACAATACTGCAGAGTATGAAGGCTTGCTTGCTGGTCTCAGGATCGCGGCAGACCTTGGGATCAAGAAGCTCATTGTCATGGGTGACTCGCAGCTTGTCGTCCGCCAAGTGAACAAGAGCTATCAGAGTCCGTTGATGGAAGCCTACGTCGACGAAGTGAGAAAGCTAGAAGAGCACTTTGATGGCCTACAGATGGAACATGTTCCAAGAGCTCAGAACGCCATTGCCGATGGCCTATCAAAGTGTGCCACACTTAAGTTACCTGTGGAACCAGGGATCTTTGTGCTCAAGCTGACTCAACCGTCTGTAACACCATCAACTGGACAGAACAAGAAGAGGAAGTTGATTTCTGGTGACTATTTCTCAGCAGAGCTTCCGGAAGCTGCCTCCAAGAAGGTCCCCAAGATCAACGCCAAGAGTGCTGAGGAGCAGTCTGCTCCGGCAAGCCCTAGGGTTTGTTCCGTTGAAGCAGAAGCTCCCGACAAGTTTTGCTCTGGCAAGCTTGCCGGGGAACATCAAGCTCCGGCAGAGCCGCAGGTTCTCGCCGTAGAAGCGGATGTTCCCGCAGCAGCAGATTTGCCTTTAGTCCTTGTTGTCGAGCCACAAGCTCCAGCATGTGCACAGCAGATTGTCCGTTTCCTTCAGACAGGAGAACTTCCCGAAGAGCAAGAAGAAGCGGAAAGAGTAGCCCGGCAGTCAAGTATGTACCAGTTTGTCGACAACACACTGTACAGAAGAAGACTCAACGGTGTGAAATTGAAGTGTATTCACCGGGAAGATGGACAAAAGCTGTTGGCAGAGATACATGGAGGCATATGTGGTCACCACATTGGCGCAAGAGCACTTGCCGGCAAAGCATTCCGGCAAGGTTTCTTTTGGCCGACAGCCCTCCAGGATGCAACTGCACAAGTAACCAAGTGTGAAGCGTGCCAGTTCCATTCCAAGAAGATACACCAACCAGCTCAAACTCTCCAGACGATCCCTTTATCCTGGCCATTTTCGGTCTGGGGGCTCGACATCCTCGGCCCCTTTCCCCGAGCAGTCAGGGGCTTTGAGTACTTGTACGTTGCAATCGACAAGTTCACAAAGTGGCCGGAAGTGGAAGCAGTGAGGAAGGTGACAGCACAGTCAGCAGTCAAGTTCTTCAGGTCAATTGTTTACCGCTTCGGGATCCCTAACAGGATAATCATCGACAACGGTACGCAATTCACGAGCCGCACCTTCATGCAGTACGTCCAAGATCTTGGCACCAAGGTCTGCTTCGCTTCTGTTGCTCACCCGAGAAGCAACGGTCAAGCGGAGAGGGCAAATGCTGAAGTGCTGCGTGGGCTCAAGACCAGGACTTTCGACAAGCTGCACAAGTGCAGAAGAAACTGGATCGAGGAGCTGCCGGTGGTTCTTTGGTCGATCAGGACGACGCCAAATCGAGCCACTGGCCAGACACCTTTCGCTCTAGTCTATGGAGCAGAGGCAGTTCTCCCCACGGAACTCGTATACGGGTCACCTCGAGTGCTCGCTTATGATGAGCTTGAGCAATAGCAGCTGTGACAAGATGACGCGCTGCTCCTTGAGGAAGACCGTCTTCAGGCTGCTGTACGAGCTGCTCGCTACCAGCAAGCTTTGCGCCACTACCATAGCCGCAAAGTTAATGCCAGAAGTCTCGAGGAAGGCGACCTTGTTCTTCAGCGTGTTCAGTCCGCCAAGAATTCCAACAAGTTGACGCCGAAGTGGGAAGGCCCTTACCGGGTGAAACGAGTCACTAGGCCTGGCGCTGTCCGCCTTGAGACCGAAGATAGCATTCCGGTGAGCAATTCCTGGAACATTGAGCATCTTCGTAAGTTTTACCCGTAAGGCGCGGTTGCCGGAACCAGTTCCGGCAACCACCTTTTGTACAAGTCTTGCCGCTGTTGCATGTAATCCTTTGTACAAAGCCGGGCGCAGACCCCGTGCATAAGTAAAGCTCATATGCTCCGCACATCTTGTCAATTTCATGCTTTCTATTTTTTGCATATGTGATCTGACACTTTGTGCAGCACCTACTCCCCGGTAAGCAATAACGAGCCGTAAGGCTCCATATCTTTATTTTCTCCTCTTTCTTTTTTCTCAAGGAAAGGAAGGTTCCCTCGCCCACAAGTTTGCCGGGGGGAAAGGAGAAGATAATGGTATGGACCAGGCGTCGTTCAAGAAAGTTTCGCCTTACCGGGAAGCAAACAACAGAAAAGCTAAGTTGCCAAAGTTTGAGCAATCAGATTTTTAAAATTTTTAAGTTATCTCCCTTGAACGACCGCACTTTGTATGGAAAACCTGTGCGCGGAGGAACCAACTCGTAGCTAGTTGCGCCCTTACTTTGTTTCGAGTCCACTCAACAACTTAAGTGAGCTGCAACTAGTTGCGACAAGGTTTCTTGTCGGTAGCGGCACCGCCAGCAGGCTGCTGACGTCCCGCACTCAGCGCTCGCGGCTAAGGTGCCTGCACCGGCAAGTTCCCTAAAAGCGTAGGGCAAAAACATACAAAGGGAGGAAACAAGTAAAGGGAATAACATTGCAATCATTACCCGGAATAGAGTTATATTACAAGGTAGCTTGTCGTAGTTCTAACAGATTGTTCTCATAACATGACCAGCAGCGACAAGAAAATAAGAAAACGGACCGCCTAGTCTACGCGATCGCCCTCAATCCTCTTGATCCCGCTCACCTTGTCCACAATGGGTGCGACAAGGGTCTTGAGCGCCTCCAGATCAGCATCCGGCAGCAGGTTCTTGAGGACGTTGGTGAGGTTGAGGCCCGGGTTGCGGAAGGCCACCTTCACCAACACCTTTTGAAGAGCTCCCGCGCAGATCTTGCGCGACTCGTCGGCCAGCTGCTTTGGGATCCTCTCCCGGAGTCACTGGAGGGCCGTCGCCACACCGTTGAAGAACAAGATGAGCTTGGCGCTGGGTTGGAGGTTCTCGTCGGAGGTATACCCGAGATCCTCCATCCCCAGCTGCGCCAGCTCCCTGTCAATGTCGGCGGCAACATTCACGAGACTCTCCGTCCAGTGCTCCACATTCTCCCTAAAAGCATTCTGGGCGGCGGCAGCACTCTCCAGCAGCGCCTTGTCGGCCTTGATCTCCTCCTTCAAGGCCACCTCCTGCTCCTTGGCGCCGTCCAGCGTCTTGGTCAAAGTGGTCAGCTTCAACTCAAGATCTGCGTTGGAGTCCTTGGCGGCGCTAAGCTCTTCGCCACTCGACTTGAGATCGGCCTCCAGCTGTGCCAACTTCATCTCCAGCTCCTTCTTGGCGGCCTCGGCGACTGCGGAAGCATCCTCCGCTTGCTTGAGGGCTCCGCCGAATCTTTGCTCACGCGCGGCAAGCTCCTCCTCGTGGGCGTCAAGGTTGACCTTCCGCTGCGCCAGCTCGCCCTCCCGCGCAGAAAGCTTCTCAGCGGCAAGCCGCTGTTGCTCTTCAACTTCGGCCTTCTCGAGGAAGAAGGCCTTCTGCTCTTCGGCAAGTCGCTCCCGCTCCTCTGCCAGGGACCGGAGAGTTTCCTGGTTGAGACTCCGGAGCTCCTCCGCGCGCTTCTCGATGTCCGCTCCCGCCTTCGCGACAAGCGCCTCGCGGGATTCCAGCTTGGCTTGCCGCGCGCGGTAGAGCGACAACAGCTTCCGCAGTAGCCGCTCCTTCTCAGGCTCGCCGCTCCTGCTGCTCGGCGCGTCAACCAGCGTCAGCCCAGTGGAGGCAAGCACCTCTCCGTCGAAGCTCTCTCCTTCGACCGGCGCCCTGGAGCTTGACGCCCAGGGGAGGTTGATGAAGACGCCATCGCCGGCCTTCAAGTAGACGCCTGGCTGGGGCTCTTCGGAGCCTGGCGCTGCGGCAGCGGCGGACGGGTCGGCGGTTGACGTAGCGCCTGGCGCTCCTGCGGCCTCAGGGCCATCAGTACGATCGCCAGATCCCCCGCCTGCTTCTGCGGCGGCAACTTTGGCGGCCTCTGCGCCGGCGGGATCGTCAGCACCGTCTGCTTCTTCGGTGGCAGCAGCGTCGTCGGCGGCAACCTCGGTCTCCATCAGATCCGCAGCGGATGGGTCTGACGGCCGGAAAAGGGAGAAGAGTCAAGCAAATACCCAAGAAGATCAAAAGAAGAAGAACCCAAGGGAAGTTTTGAAGCGAGAGGATTACCTGTACCGGGTTCTGCAGTCGTGGTCTCCGCCGCCGGGGGGCCGCTGGTGCTGTCCCTTGCCGGAGAACTCCCCCTTGCCGGAGACTTCTCCCTTGCCGGAGAACTCTCCCTTGCCGGAGGACTCTCCCTTGGCATTTCGGGGGCGGCCTCCGGGCGCTCCTGGTGGGGCTGCTCTGCTCCTACACAAACCAACAGTCAGATGTCAGCAAAGAAAGAGTATCCATGCGCGCCTAACAGCGGAAAGTGAACCATATACTTACGCTGGGGGCTGCTCTGGAAAACGGTTGCCGGGTCCGGCAAGGTTGTCTCGGACGCACCCCCTGCTGTCTCGGTGGGTTCGTCCTCGATGATAATCACCGGGACCTTGGCTCTCTTCGCTGCTCTCTGGGCCAGAGTCCTAAAAAGGAATAAGTTCAGAGTAAAGCAAATGAGATACAAGACAAAACAGCAAGAATTGAAGAACTACAAGTACAACAAGAGAATCTTACTCTTCTTCTTCCTCGTCGGAGCTGAACGCGGAGAAGTCGAAGTCCGGCTCACGTCCAGCGCGAGGAGGCGGAGGAGTAGGTTCCCTTGGCCGCTTGGCGGGAACAGTGGTGGTGGTCTGAGACGACCCCGCTCCGGCCGCCGCCGCGGCGTGAGAAGCAGCAGAAGCAGAAGCGGTGGTCCGGCAAGACCCCGCTCCAGTTGCCGCAGCAGCGTGAGGTGCTCCCGCGGCAACAGTACTTGCCGCGGTGGAGCGTGTCGCGCGGCGCGGCGGCTGTTGGCTCGTCTGCCACTCCGCTACGTCCCCGGCCTTGCGGAGACGCCTTCTTGGTGGGGATGGAGGCTCTGCTTGCGGCGAGATGCCCGAAGATGAGGAGGAAGAGGAGTTGATCTCCAGCGAGCCGCTCGTCTCCTCGGCGGGCTTGCTTGACTCGATGTTATGCCCGGCAAGCTCTTTCTCGCCGACAAGCTCCTCTCGCTCGCCACGGCTTGCCGCCTCTGCTGCCTCTTCCTCCTCCACGGTGAATCCAAATTCGCCCGCGGCTGCGGCTGCCGCCGCCTCTTCCAGCCTAGTGGCGATGCGTGTCATCTCCGCATCGGTGGTGTCGCGGGTGAGGCTCTTCTTTTCGTCAGAGCGGACCGGCACTTCTACCAAGCCGTCAAAGAACTGCTGCACGACGTCGTCTGCAGGCTCTTGCCAAGTTGGGACAATTCCATGCGAATCGCACAGCGGCATCATTGCATGGATGCGGTCGAGCGCGGAGTTGTTGCACAGCGAAACAACACCCCCCGGCAACCTGAACACTTCGGGATGTTGAGGGTCATACTTGAACAGCTCCTGAAGCATCGCGTTAAGCTCCAGAACAGTGAAGTTGAAGTTGAGGCCCGAACGCAGCCTCATGACATCCGCCGCATTCTTGAATTCCCAGGTGGGTCTCCCCCGTTCCTGCAGGGGGGCGATGCGGCAGCGAAGAAAATCTGCGCCTACAGCGCCTACAGTGAGCCCGGCAAGCCTGAGGCGTTGGATCCGGGTGACTGCAATCTTCAGCCTGTCATCTTCCGGGGCCACATCACTCCAATCGCTGCCGCGTGCTACTGGGGCTTGGCGCCGGGCGGTAAATGGCTGCGGGTTCTCCTCGTCAATCCAGCACCAGTCTGCTCTCCAATCCTCCCACTTGCCGCGGAACTCTCCCTCCAGATAAGTGTCCTTCTTGCCGGCCCTCGAGATCCAGGCGATTCCGTCGGATAAAGGCTCTCCTCTCTCTACTCGGGGCATAAAGAAGTGGCGAAAAAGGGCTACATTGGGATGGACTCCGACAAAGTTTTCGCAGAGATGTGCGAAAACTGCCATGGTCAGAACAACATTGGGGGTGAAGTCAAGGAGGTGGAACCCGTAGGTGTTCATAATATCGCAGAAGAACTCAGAGAAGGGCGGGCAGAGCCCGCAGTAGAAGAACAAGGCGAAGAAAGGGTATCCATTTGGAGCCGTTTTCCAAGCGGCGGCTGGAAGTACCTTCGTGCGCGGATGCGCTCGCGTCTCCGTCGACCAGAAGAGGTAGAAATTCTCCCTCAGCTCCCTCACGGCGAGCTTGGGGGGCAAGATTGCCCGCTCCTTTCGCAGCGCCGCAAGCCGCTACGCCTCGGTCGACTTCACAACCTTCCCCTTGTCGGCTCTCGGAGCCATGGCGGGAGTGGTGGAGGAGGTCGACGGCGTTGGTGGTGCTGGTGGTGATGGGGGGCGGGGCGCTGCTCTCTTTCAGCTTTGGGAAGACGAGGGAGCGGCGGAGTCCGAGATTGGAGTAGCAACAGGCAAATGGGCGAACTACCCCTGTTTCCTCTGCTTATAAAGAGGGAAGGGGCGGACGTTCCGCCTTTCCGAATAAAGAAACCACCCACGATCTCTCCCACGACGCCGCATTCAACGCGTGCCGTTCGGGGAGGGCGCGGTGGACACGGGGAGAGACACGGCGTAACCCAAGCCGCGCGTGCCCGTGCCCTGTTTTGGGCCTGGCCCAACAGCGCTCGGCACCGTGTATGGTCCAGGCCCGGGGGCTCCTGTCGGTGTACTAGAGTAGGGGTACCCTAGTATCCCGAACTTGTGCACGGGCAGTCGCAGCATCCCGCGGCAAGGCTCGCCGGGTGACCGCCAAGGTCCTCCGTGGTTCCTTTGGAGCCATTCAAGGACAAAGTATCCAAGCCAAGGAGACAAGACCCCGGCAAGAGGAGCTTGCCGGGAAGGCCAACCAAGGCATCTCAAGACCCCGGCAAGAGGAGCTTGCCGGGAAGGCCAACCAAGGCATCTCAAGGAACTTGCCGCGATGCGCCACGCGTCCCGGCAAGGCCCGGTGAGCGACAAGCTCCCGGACGTGATGAGACAACGACCGCGGCAAGCCATCACTCTGTGCCCGCGCTCTAGCACATCCACCAACGTGTCGCTCTGGGACCCTTCCAGGTGTACGTGGCAGGAGGCTGTGCAGCCAGCGGTGAGCGATGGCAAGCGGCGCTGACAAGATCGCCATCGTGGCGAGCGGTGGCGTCCCTGACGGTCCCTTTTGCACTATTTAAGCGACGCAGACGGGCATTTAATGCCCTTGTCCCCTGCCGTCAGGGTTAGGTATGATACACTGTAGCAGGTAGCTGTACCAACCGTAGCACCTTTCCATTTTTACCCTTGTCTACGTTGCCACCTGTCGGTGACCCCTTGAGCATCTAAAAGGAGGCCCATGCGCAACGTAGAGGGGGGTTCGGAAAAAGAGAACACTCACGCTCGGTCTCGTTAGCTGCTGGAGTGTACTGTAGCACTCCGCGCTCCCGAGCAAGAACTCAATACAAACCACAAAGTAGGAGTAGGGTTTTACGCATCCGTGCGGCCCGAACCTGGGTAAACCGCTCGTGTTCTTCGCCTCGATCCGCTCTTCGTCCGACCGCCGCCCCCGCCGAACCGAAAGGGACTCGGTCCGCCGGTCCCATAGGTGCTCGTGGATTAGTCCCCCGGCAGCAAGGGATCACACATGTCATTTATGATTGGAATAAAAATTCCATACACTAATAAAACATTAAGGCCACGAGGCAATGCAGTGCTGGTTATAGGAGGGAAGAAGAAATATGCATCCATCAAGGACGTCCACCTCCTCGACTTAGGGTGTTGGCCCACCGAACGGCGGCTAAGTAGCGATGGATTTCGTGGCCAGGTCGACGTGCTTCTGAACAATGATGTCCAAAGATTCTAGCTGCTGGAAGAAGACCAATGTCTTTCTGTCCTCGCTGGCCTTGTAGTGGCCTATGTAGACGATTTCCTCGTAGACGTGGATGGGCAGGTCGATGGTTTCTTGCATGGCGAGGCGCTGCAGGACGAGCGTGGCCTCAAGGTTCACATTCTTCGTCGTGACCTCCGGCAACTACAGGGCCACCAGGGCTTGAAAGAGTTCATCACCATGGAGGTCGATGAGGGTGGTAGGCAATGAGGACCCTGGGCACACGGGCTGGAGCAGTACGACAAGGTCGTCTGCGCGCTTCTTGACGGCGGTGAACTTGCGGATGGAGCGGACCATCATGTCGTCCATGCAAGAGGCAAAGCCGGCGTCGGTGAGGGCTACGACGCTGGTGGTCGCCAACACCATTTGGAAGCACTACACGGTGCGGGGCCGTAGGCCGGCGTCTTGGATGATCTGGCATAGCTGAGTGCCGCTCGCGTCCATCGCCTCCATAGGTGCTTGTAGCTTCTGGTCACTTGGTCTTGGATTGGAGTGAGCAGCTGAAGGTGCTAGTTATCGACTAGAGGGGGGTGAATAGGCGATTTTTATGAAAGTCTTCAAAACACAAGGTCTTTAAAGACAAACAGATGAAATGAACCTATTGATATGAAGCGGAAGATAGATTCACTACAAAAAATATACACTTCCGTGATAATACGTGTTTGTCACAGTAGGTCACGTTTTCTGTCTTGCATGCACATCCATGACAAATTTATGACAGAATCAAGATAGTCATACATGTGCTGTCGTAGAAGTGTTCCATGACATTACCAAAATTATCATCATGGAAGTGTCCACTTCCATGACGATAAATCACGCATCACAGAAGTGCTTCTGTCAAGGGTGATCGACACGTGGCATCCACCGTAATGGAATGCCATTAATCTATCGGGTCCGATTTTGGATCCGGTAACCCGTTAACAGCCCCGACCAATGGGGATTTTCCATGTGTAAAATCATCATTGGCTGGAGGGAACATGTGTCGGCTCGTCGTTGGGACAGATGTCATCCACTCATTGGACCCAAAACGCCTATGATACGTCGACACGTGGCACAGCCCAACAGAGGACCATTCCTGTGAAAAGGCCGGCCCGTTTGACTTGGTCAAAAGGTGGCGGACTAGCCCACGATAAGCCTGTTAACAACATGTTCGCATATAGCCCATTTACAGCCCGCTAACCCAGGGCCCATTTACGACCTATCCGAATTAGGCCCAGTAGCATCATCTGGGCCGTCCAATATAATTCGAGCCAGTTTGAACTTCTGGCCCATGTATGGCACATGACGTCTTTCGGCCCATATGAGGCCCTTAGTAACCCTCGGCCCATTAACGGCCTGTGGTAAAACTGGCCCTTAATGAACAGTGTATCACTTTATACCCATTAACGGCCCATTATACCGTTGGGCCATTTCCAGCCCATGTTATCTTTCGGCATTCTCAGGGCCCATTTATTCTTGGGCTCATTTCCAGCATTCGTTTACTTACGGCCCGTTACATGCCTTTTCTGCTTGTGGGCCAAATTCAGCCTGTGGATACAGTCGGCCCGTTTGTGGCCCGTTAATCTGTTGGGCCATTTTCATAGCATGATCAAATATGTCCGATTAACGGCCCGTTATGGTCAGGGCCATAAAATGTATGATTTCCACTCAAGCCCGTTTACGGCCCCTTATACGGCCCGTACAAGGCCCATAGATGAGACGACCCGTAGAAGGCCCATTGACCCGACGGCCCACAGAAGGCCCATTGATCCGACGGCCCATAAAAGGCCCATGGATTCGCTGGCCCATGGAAGGCCCATGGATCTGACAGCCGATAGAAGGCACATGGATCCGACAGCCCATAGAAGGCCCACGAATCCGACGGCCACAGAAGGTCGGGGATCGTCCGCCCCGTTGATGGCCCATGGAACGTACGGCCTGTGGAGGGCCATTGTCACTACAATGTTTGGGCGAGTTGGCCCTCGTTTGAACGATATAGCATATTCAAAGAATTATCCTACTCTATACTATCACCTCTAAAAACATAAACTATACAATAAAGAGACTAAGGCATAGAAACATAGAATAATCCTACACTATACAATAAAGAAATTACAACCGATTATACCCACTAGGCATTATGGTTCGGCACCAGTGATAATAAAGCATACACAAACAGAAAATTACATACACTGGTCAAATACAGCTCATACATCATGGACGCGCATCAACATAACTTACCATTTGAACTATAATCTCTTCAGAAAATAGGATTGGCCGGATTTAGATAGCACAAATTTCAGTCTGCAAAATCTCCAATTCCTTCGTTGTTACCTCAGTGTCTTGTTTCATTTTTTGACTCCTGCATCTAATACCTACATGTCCAGTCTCAACTTGTTGATTGTATGTTTAGAATCATGTACACGTTGTCTTTCCACCTCTAGTTGATGCACGAGAACATCAGCACATTCCAATTACAATCCATAATCATTCGGTAATGGCCATGCTGCACTGCTCGCGGATCTTTGTGTTGATGTCACTTCATCCTGAAATGTTTCTGTAAGTACACATGACTAGGGCAAAAATATAGTTACAATAGTGAAGCGAGCAAGACAGACTATTTTGTACATGGTGAAACGGGACTAACAATAATGTTACATGTCATGAAGCATAAGCAGGTGATATTTTAAAAATTATAAAAAAGGTAGTCTATGCAGCCTGCATACAGAAATATCTCTTAGCTCACCAGAGGAGCGTGATGTTGGGGCTCAATCCAAAACACAGACAAGTTACAAATTTAGACAGTATGTTGCATAGAAGTAAGCAAGCAGTTGGCCATTCTGTAGCCCAATTAAAGTCTTAGGGAGCATAATGAACAGCAGAGGATTTCATACAGACATACTACAGCAAGCAAAACTATGAAATCATTAGCCTAATATAAACTAGATTGTGAGCCTCATTCAATAATAGTTGGTTAATAGACTTCAAAGCTTCAGGAACACTTCGGCAGTGTAATTAAGTGGTAAGGCCTTTAATGATGTCAACTAATAGTTATACAAGTACCCAACATCAGGCATCATTCTTTGGGCATCTCATTAACTAAGGAAAAATAAAGCAATTGAAGAGAGCAAATTAACTATGCCTGAAACAAACAAGGAATTGAACTGTTGAGTTGTATACAGTGACTTACCTTAACAGGTTGAAGAGGCTCAGCGCAGCTCCTACTTCTCTTGCAAGGTTCCTTCCTAACATCTTGTACATGGAAATCCTCAATCTTATCTTCATTGCACCCCCTCTGCAAGGTGACACAGACTAGTTACTCATCTCCTTGGAAGATAAATATGCATACTTTCCAGTCTGTTAACAGAAAAGGATGAGATTATAACAAAACAACACCACATAATGAAACATGTGGCATCTCTTGCACTTGCACACAATGAAATGAGCAATTACTATGTATGCACTATGTAAAAACTAGGCATACCTTCGAACTGGATCTCCAGGTACTCTTGGAGAGCCTACTTTAGAGTACAGCCAAACCTTTATGTCACCTATGAGTTAGAAAAGGCCCCACTACAGCAGCCCTTAGTGTTTAAATTGTTGACAAGCTCTGATAGAATTTTAGGTCAAGAACAACAAGTAATCAAAGCAAACATTCATAGTATGGCTGGCTGATGCAAACAACCAATTGAATAGATGTGTAAGCAAATCTTACATATCAAGAAAAGAAGCAAAGAAGGAGGCTTAAAGACCATCACTTGACTGACCAGATTTAAGGGGCATTTAAACATCATGTGCAGCATATGAACTAACATAAACATTCCATATTCCAGATTCTACAATGGAATGCACATGTATTAGGTTATGCCATGTATGATGATGCCTAAATGTACACTATAGCAGGTAGGAGTGATTCATCATTGCATGCACAATTGAATTGCAAGTTAAGGGCCAGTTCTATTCCACCTTTTTAGGCCTTATTGTCAAAATAAGCCATAAAAGATGTAAAGAAGTCATTTTTGAGTTATGGGCTTGGGCTTATCTAATTTCGCTTTGGAGGGGGGTGTTTCGGGTAGAACCTCACTCACAATTGAAGGGAAGGGGAATAGTGAAATGACTCTGTTGTCTGCCTATATTACACTCAAAATACAACTAGTGACGCCCACATCACACCTCACCCTCAAGGAAAAACAAACACGCAAGAGTTCATTGCCTTGCCCTCTTGCATCTCCTCTCCCCTTTCCCTCTACCTTGATCACCTGCCTGCAGCACTAGGGTTCCTCCAGCAAGCCATCGCCACTGGTCCCATCTGGCCTGGTCCTCGATGATGCTCTGTCCAGCTAGGCTACATGGCCGGCGAGTAGGGGCAAATCTCCCTGGCTGCTCCTCCCTCTGGTGCCGCCCCTCATTCTCATGGTCTCCAGCAGCTGCTCCACTGTGGTTCATCCAACGCACTACTCCGGTAGGCGCTGCACAACTACGGCTAATGCCACACTGCGGCAGAAGGCACCTTATTCCCCCTCCCCACCTCCCAGGCCGTGGCCTTGAGGTGCTGTTGAAGGATAAGCTCATCCAACAAGGTGAGGATCTCCTCTGATTTTTTGCCAGATTTTCATTCTGATCCACTATACAATGAATTGTTATGAGCTGCTTCTGCTACTGCTATATGATGCATTGCTATGAGCTGCTCCTGCTGCTACTATATGATGAATTGCTATGAGCTGCTGCTGCTATATGATGAATTGCTATGAGCTGCTGCTGCTATATGATGAGTTGATATAAGCTGCTCCTGCTGCTGCTGTATGATGAATTGCTATGAACTGCTCCTGCTGATGCTATATGATGACTTGCTATGAGCTGCTCCTGCTGCTGCTATATGATGAATTGCTATGAGCTGCTCCTGCTGCTGCTATATGACTATGAGCTGCTGCTGGTATATGATGAATTGCACACTGCTGCTATTGTTGTTATATTATGAGTTGCTATGAGCTGCTGCTGCTATATGATGCTTTCAAGTGGTGCTGCTATATGATAATAACCAGCCACTTGGACCATCGAATTTCAATAAATAATTGTTCTTCATTTAAATGTGGGTCATGCATTTTTCATTTAAATTAGGCAATGTGATCTCTATGGAAAACATTGACCAAAGTAGATTGTGCCAAGTAGATGGTATATTTGTATTTGCATTTTGAGAAAATAGTGATGGTCTATTTTCCTATCATATTAATTACTGCACTGGGTTCAATTTGTGATGTTTGCAAGTCAAATTAATTTTCATATGGGCAGCAAAATGAGAAAATATAATGCAATCTAGAATTTTCACTTATCATACCAAAGATAAGCTGAAAACGCAATGAAAACAACTGGTTGGCTTATTACATGGAGCTTATATTCGCAGGTGCTTATTTTCTTAGGATAACTCGTAATAACTGTCCCTAAGAAACTTGGCCAATAGAACTGACATACAAATAACATGCCACCATGATTGTAATGATGGAGTGACGTACCATAGCTCAATGTATAGGCTCACCGTTGGCTCTCCTTTTTTGCGATGTTCCATGAAATTGCCACATATATCTTGTACTTTTTCATTGTGTAACCCAATCTGCAAGTTGGCACGGCTAATTTTAGACATCTCTACATGATAATACATTGCATATCCCTTGCGCATATTTAAACCACCAATTAATGATTGTGTGCGTAGCATAAACTAGCCATGACTCTGTGTGCTGGACTAGCAGGCACCCCAAGGGAGCCTAATGTAGTGTACTGGAATTCCTACATGCCACCTACGATTTTGTGTAGTGTACTGCCTCCGTTCGTAAATATATGTCTATGTAGAGATTCCAGTATGGACCACATACAAATGTATATAGATGCATTTTCGAGTGTAGATTCACTCATTTTGCTCCGTCTGTAGCCTATAGTGGAATCTCTATACAGACTTATATTTAGGAACAGAGGTACGAGGTAGTATCATGTATGACATCTACATATCTAATTTAGCAGCCAATAGTAGAAATCATTGTCTGCACAAAGGGATTACTTGTCGAAAATCCTAGCAAAGCACACTGGCAGGCACAGAATAATACAAGAGTGAGAGACACGCTTACAAGATCATAGTAATGCCTCGGTCCAGGATCTTGGTTGGCCAAGCTGTTAGATCCAGAAGAAACATCGTCCTTGTAGTTTTTGCTAGTTGCATAACAGGTAACAGCGACCTGTTAGTATATTTGAAGTACATCGGGCAGGTGATGCTGGACGGGTTTAAAGGTGACAAGTACCTAGGCCATGGCGGGTGCTTGGCATCTTGCCATACGGTGGGAATCAGGTTAGAAACGTCAAGGGTGATGATGCTTCGCTGGCTATCGGGGTCCGGTAAGGAGATCTAGAACCGTCGAGTAGGGTGTTTGTGGAGTGGCTCCAGTAGGGTGGACTACGGTGTGGGCAAAGAGGATCTGTGGCCGTGGACAAGGGCGTAGGTGAAGCTGCTTCGGTGGTTGGGTTAAGGATGGTGTCGACGATGCGGATCTGCGGTCGTGGACCGGGCGTCAAAAGCTGCTCCGGTAGGTTGGATGAGGGTGCGAGGAAGCGGATCTGAGGCCGTGGACTTGTGAGTTGGCAAAGCGGCCCCGGTAGGGTTGAAAATGGTATAGGTGAAGCTACTCCGGTGGGGTTGACGATGTTGTCGGTGAAGCGGCTCCAGTAGGGTTGAGGAAGGTGTCGGCGAAGAGGATCAGAGGCCGTCGACGGGGGCGTCGGTGGGGCGGCTCCGAGGGGTGTGGACGAAGCGTCTTCGGTGGGGAGTACGAATGAGCCGCTGCAGATGCGCTGCGGTTGACGGGAGTACCGGCGAAGCAGATTCGGCGCCGTGGAAAAGGTCGGCACTGAATGGGTTGTGGTACAGTGGTGGATGAGTAGTCTACTTGTTTCTAGTGGAGGTGGGAGGGGTAGATGCGGCCGCAGAAGCAGATCCGGCGAGGTGGACGCCGCTGGTAGTGAATGGGCTCTGGTACGCCGGTGGATGAGCAGTCTAGGGTTTCGAGAGGGGAGGGGAGAAAGGCCGATGAAGTATGGACGGCGTGATGTGAGATGCTCTGGTGCTGTGGAGTTAGTCATTTTGGTGGGAGGGGGAGAGGAAATGGGGGTGCCGTGAAGTGGGGGGAACCGGAAGTTACCAAAGCAGCCCTGACCTATTATGTAGATGAGGGCGGTATTGTAACTATTGGTCTCCGTGCACCAAGGAAAAAAGGGGAATTTCGCATGCTAAAGACTAAGGTGGCGGAAATTTTAGAAGGAGCCGAGAGATTTTGCCACCCGCGGGATCATTCGTATCCAGTTTCAACTAATTTTGGACCGTGCTAGCAGGAAGGTCATGCGAGACTGTGTACACAGGACACGTGTCAGCAGTTAATAACTGGTGTGTCCACCATAGAAAAAAAAGACAATAACTCGGGATGATGCGCCGATAACTTGGACGTTGACACGGGCGCGTCCAATCGTACGGGTGTAGTGGCGCGTTCACAAAAACGCTCAGCCTATGTATTTCTCGTGTAAATAGATAATTTAGTGCAATTGGTTATTTACTTTAAACATAATGCATTGACCTGTTAGTGTAGAGGCGCACAAAAAGAAATGGATATTGTAGTCCGCTAATTTAGTGCAATTGATTACATAGCCTCCATTTCATAAATTGCATACCCATTGAATTCATATATGAATATTACATATATTACTTCATAATAGAACCTTAAATCATCCAAGACTAATGATTTTGAATGCAAGAGTAACAATGGTGCATGTACATGATAGCTACATTGGTTGTTTGAAGAAACATCACTGTAACTTTGGCATGCACAACTGGAAAGGTTTATTTAAATAGAAAAAAATGTGATATGTGAGTGTCCAATCTTTATAGCATTGAATCGATATTGTACCTTTGGCCATGATACGAAGTAGATATATATTTATGTTCAACCGATGCACGTCCATGATCGCTAGATAGTGATACGTGAATGAATTGTGCAGTCTCTCTCACACGCATACATATCTCATTTCCCTGTGGTCATCAGAATCACACACTCGCACTTCGTGTATTTCTCTCCCTCCGTCAAGGTTAGAATTCGTCTTTCTACCCCGTCCTATAAGTCTCTCACACAGAAACACATACGCTCTCTCTGTCGAACACGCCCACCCCTTTAATTCTGCCCACCCACAGCCACTAATGTCTCAAAGTATAATAATGTCTCTCACACATATGCCTAAGGTTAACTCGAGTTCCGGAACCATATGAATACATACAATGGGATTCCAGCAGAGCACCTTTTGTTTTGAGATTACACTCTCTCTCCCCACACACATTGTTTCTCGCTTCATTTTTCCGGCACTTGCATGCACACAATTTTGTTTATCTTCGTGATGCTTTAATTATGCCTCACACAAATGCTATCTACCTATCCCTTAATATAGCTAGATATGTGTCACACAAACTCCTTCTCCCTACCAGCAAGATGCCCATGCGTTGCATCGAACATCAAGATGCATTTGTATGAGTAGTTTATCTTGTGGGAGAAAAGGATGAACGAGGGAATGCCTTATTTGCAAATGCGGAGAGGGGTGTGGGTATCTTTTTGCAAAATTGCCATAGTTTGCTTCCTATCCGCCGGGTATAAATCGAATGGCCTATATTGCAGGATGGCAGGAACACCATCATCGCCAACTCTGTTTTTATAAGAGTAGGGATATGTAAGTGTCACTGCCCCTCGCCCCCCCCCCTACACACACACCCACACCCACACAACCACACACACACTTCCCAACACCGAAGGAGTAGGGTGACACCTCAATCTTGATACTAATCTATCGACTGGCTTCTCTCTCAAACACACACACACGCACACACACTACCCGACACCGAAGGAGTAGGGCGGCACCTCGATCTTAATAGTAATTTATCTACTCCTCTTTCAAACACACACACACACACATACACACACTCGCCAGTTGTGCCTCTGTGCCTACCGCGCACACTCTCGATATGTCTTTCTCTCCTTGCCCTCCCCCCACCCCAACAATGACAGCAGAAGGGTGACAACTCAATGTGATCGTAATCTGTCAATTGGTTTCTCTCTCGAACATTGTGTCTCTGTGCCTCGCTCAGTAGCCACCTCGATATGTAGACTTCTTGCGAGCGCACAGCTGTAGTGACGATGATGATGACCCCGGTGTGCCTCGTTTTTACCGGCCTCATGTGGTAGTTTTCACCCTGTTTTCTGTTAATTAACAAGGCAACCTTTTCTTTGTTACTACTAGTGAATCCGAAATCATTCAGGGCAGACATAAAATATTTCACTTCAACCCAATTATCACAATACCTATTTTAAAAGAAACTAGCTAGATGCCCATGCGTTGCATGGAACATCAAGATGAATTTGTATGAGTAGTTTATCTTGTGAGAGAAAAGGATGAACAAGGGAAGGCTGTATTTGCGAACGTGGAGAGGGGTGTGGGTATATTTTTGCAAAATTGCCATAGTTTTCTTCCTATCCGTTAGATATAAATCCGACGGCCTATATTGCAGGATGGCATGCACACCATCATCACCAACTCTGTTTTCTACTCCCTTCGTTCCTAAATATTTGTCTTTTTAGAGATTTCAACAAGTGACTACATATGGAGCAAAATGAGTGAATCTACACTCTAAAATATGTCTACATACACATCCGTATGTGGTAGTCCATTTGAAATCTGAAAAAGACAAATATTTAGGAATGGATGGAGTATAAGAGTAGACATGGAGATATATCAGCAGCATGGTCTACAACAAAAATGTGCTGGACTGGTTAGCGCCGGATGCTCGCAACGCGATGACATGAGTTCGAATTCTGTCTTTAACTATAGATTTTTATATTATATATTACTTATTTAATATATACTTCTTTCGCTGCTGTACTGACAGTGGAACCCACAGAGTACTTAGAATACAAGATTAAGGATGGACTTGTTTCTTTTTAACTTTCTGTACGAAGCTGTAGCCACCCTGCAAGTCACGTGTACACTATACATGCAATTAACTTTTTATAGAGGGACAATCATACACGCAATTAACTCAAATGGATTGGATTTCACTCTATTATTTCCAGCATAAGAGCATCTCCAACGACAGCCGGCAAATTTCCTCATGTTTCCTTCCGCGGAGGATGACATCAAATGCCAGCGGCGTACATTTTCACAACTCTAACCAACCAGATGAAATTCGTGCAAACACGGACTGATTTCATATAAGCATGAAGGATTTCGTATAAAAAAGCTGGATCTTCATATAAACATGATGGATTTCATTACATTTACATGAACTAAGCGGTGCCAATCCGGCTATCTTGGTATAATTAATACTCCCTCCGTCCAGAAATACTTGTCATAGAAATGGATGTATCTAGACTTATCTTAGTTATAGATACATACAATTTATCCATTCTTAGAACAAAAATTTCCCGCCAGCTGGAGAGGGAGTACATAATCTAAATGGCCGCCCGTGGATCTCTTTGTCTTCCTCATGTCTGGCAGACACTTTGCGGGGTCAACGAAGGTCCTCGGAAGAGACGAAGAAGCAAAGAAACCACCTGAATGCGTAGTCGTCGCCTCGGCGGTGGCCTTCATGGGACCAAAGTGGCGGCGGCCTCCCGTGTTCTACTTCTCCTCGATGATGGCGACGGACACAGAGAAGCTGGCCACTGAATCGTCGTTGTCCACACACCGGCTTTTGTATCTGCCTGCATGGCGCTGCCGCAGGCACGGGAGGCGCAATACGACACGGCAACGACGATGCCCGTACCGGTGTGCTCGCCGCTGTGCCGGCGTGGAGCAACTCTCCACTCCTGATCGAGCTGAACTTGAGTGGCGAGTTGCTGAACCACGCGCCTGCTTGGGGCAGCAACTGGCTCCGTCGGGCCAAGCGAGGTTGGTGAAGCACCAAGCGGCCTCACCCGTATCCGGAGGGCTCGGCGGGCCACCCAGCCGGGTAATATGCCGGAGAATGGCTCCTCAGAAGCCATCGGAAGAGTAGAGAAAATGGTGAAGGCGGAGATGGGGGAGCGGCGGAGGGGTGCAATTCTTTCCCGCTATCTGTCTGGCCTCGTGTAAATAGAGGGCGGACGGTAGGAGCTTGGCCGGCGTTTGGCCTCGTTTAAACTGAGGGCGGACGGGAGGAGCTCGGCTGGTGTTGCGTTTAATTTCGGCCTGCTCATGAACATACGTGTGGCCGGAGTAGGTTTCTCGGTTTGCATGCATGTTTAACGGAGGGGTTTGATGGAGGTGAGGAGGCATGTTCAGCCGGGCATGCAGCGGGCGGTGCAGTACTATTCAATTTGACAGCGGGCGACGCGGTTCAGGATATGGCTTTAATGCAGACGAGCGAGGGAGTAGCGATTCCCGAAATGTTGAACGGCCAATGCATCCTCCTTGAATTAATGCATGAGGGAAGTAATGGGAGGAGGACCGGAAAAAGAGGTTGCACGATGTGAATGCAACGAAGTTTGCCCTCATATAAAGGTGCCCCTCCATTCCAATGCATCTCCACATCGTACGCACCTAAGAATTTGCCTAAGCACCTACACTAAGCACAAAAGAGCTCACTCCAGACCCATGGCGGCGACGCGCGCGAGCGGCCAACGGCTTTGCCAGATGGTCCACGACGTCGGCCTGCAGCATGGCGCCGAGGATCGTCTCCAGACGGTGTTGGAGACAGGCTGGTGGATGGCCGCCGTCGATGCCAACTACGACTCTCAGTTGGACCAGATGATCGTTGCCACCACAAACAAGTTCACCGTCCTCAAGAAGCTCGCGGACGACATCGCCGTACTCCTCCAGCCCGCGCGCCCGGGTTCCTCATTGCCTGCCACCCAAATCAGCCTTCATGGCCGGAACCTCTTTCAAGCACTGGTGGCCCTATGACTGCCCGTCGATGCCATGAAGAATGTCCACCTGGAGGTCGCGCTCGCTGCGAGGCGCCTCACCCTGCAAGAATTCGTTGACCTACACATCCACGTGTACGAGCAAATCGTGTCCATAGGTATCTACAAGGCCAGTGAGGACGCTACGACGTTGGCCTTCCTCAACCGTCTGGAAGCCTTGGATGCCTTCGCCGAGAAGCAACTCGACCTCGCCACAAAAGCCGCCGATCCTTAGCTGCCGGTCGGTGGCCCGGCGCACTAAGTTGAGGAGGAGGAGGTCGTACGTTGATGGATGCATCTTTCTTCTTGCCTTCTGTAACCACCACAGCGATCGCATCATCATCGTGGCCTTAATTCTTATTGTGGTGTTGCATTCTCATTCCAGTCAATACCGACATGTGCGATCCCTTTCCTTAATTATATGCATCACTGTAACTAGTACTCCATCTGTCAATTTATAAGTTGTTCTTACCTTTTTCATCAACTTCGTGCAACGCGCGGGAATCTTTCTAGAAACACTAGAACATGTCGGACCGTGTGTGACCAAACCGACGATGCGCCAACCTAGCTACTACGTACCCTGCTTATCTGTCGGAAATAGCCCCGCCCTAGCATTTCCAATCGTTATTTCTATCTATCGATCGTGCCAAGGAGCAGAACCAAAATGTTACAATTTATACATGTTTATCTACTCCTACTCCTATAAAATACTCAGTTGGTGATGGTGGTGTTTCTGCCATTCGTTGTTTCTGACCATTAGATCTGCATCTAACGGCTGTGAGGTAAGTTGTGGCATTTTTGCAACAATAGCCCACTTCTCTGCTCCAATTTGCTGAAAACCCCTTATTATCTTTAAAGCAACCACATCCCTCCCTCACCTCATCAAAACAGCCTAAGAAATATATACTCCTATAAACGACTCAGTTGGTGATGGTGGTGTGTCTGCCATCCGTCATTTCTGACCATTAGATCTGCATCTAACGACTGTGAGGTAAGTTGTGGCATTTTTGCAACAATAGCCCACTTCTCTGCTCCAATTTGCAGAAACCCCTTATTAACTTGAAAGCAACCACATCCCTTCCACACCTCATCAAAACAGCCTGAGAAATATATTTTGAGTGCGAAGTACTCCCTCCATTCCTAAATATTTTTCTTTCTAGAGATTCCAATAAGTGACTACATACGGAGCAAAATGAGTGAATCTACACTTCAAAATATGTCTATATAATCAGTTGTGATAGTCCATTTGAAATATCTAAAAATTCAAATATTTAGGAACAGAGGGAGTAATATATTAGGAGTATATCAAAACAAGAGTGATTTCTTTCAAGTTTGTGAACAAGTACTACTATTCTACTACTTTGGATCCGTCGCAACGCATGGGCACATTGCTAGTAAAAGGAAAAGGCCTGCCACGTTCGCGTCGCACTCCTCCCACACACGCCCGGGAATCAGGAGTACGCCACGGCCCGTCTGGCACGACACATAGCTTAGGGAAGGCGTGTTTCCTAGCATTTTCACTTTCATGTGGGACCGCCATTGAGCAAACCGACTATTGGCAAACCGCACCCCGCCTGCCGCCGGGTTGGAAAACAGAAATGAGGGGAAGATCGAGTTGTATCACGGAAGCCAAGAAATTTGGTGTCAGATGGGGCTCGTTGATAGAGTAGGAGCATTCCATACTACTCTGCTCCTACTAGTACCAAGTTTGTACTATACAACTAGTACTACAACTATACAACTAGTAGGTACGTGCACGGCACATCATCATAGGAACAAAAAAGGGAAGATCTTGTTTTGGGTGATTTATCTTTTTTTCTGTCAACGTAGTATGAATAATATGATGTGGGGGCACCCATGAAGCTTATGTGGCTTGGGTGCATGGCTACGAAAGGTTAGAGAAAAATAAATAGATAATGTGTTTAGAGTGCACTCCACTAAACAGATATACTTTGGATCCATTGCAACGAGCCGGTACATCTATATCTATACCCCCTATATAGTGTGTGAATAACTTCAAAAGTTGGTCGTTGGATGAAGCCAATCCGGAGGTACAAAGATGGCAAATCCGAGCACTACTGGCCGTTGGATATCATCTACATTCCACCAAATTCTGCCACATGTAGAATCTAGAAGACTCCATGGTTGAACTTCATTCATGACTAACGTTGCCACAATTAAGCTTAGGCAAAGTGTGTCTGAAACAAAAAATGTGGCTAACAAAATGGCCACCACAAGTGTGGCAAGATTTGGCAAGAAGTTGAGTCTATGACATGTGGACCATGTAGCTAGAAAAGTGTGGCAAGCCACAAGTGTAGCAATGAACCAAACACATGCATGGTGTGTTTGGTAGGGTGTATGAAGGGTGCATGATCCCAAGAGTTCCCTTCTCTACCCATTTTTGGGTGTTTGGTAGAGTGTATGGAGGGTGCATGATTCCACACTAGATTAGCACAAATACACTAGAAGCATGCATGAAGAGAGCATACATGAAGAGGGGTGTTGAGTTGAGCATGCATGAAGAGGGAACAACTATGCTGAGATGAGAATGCAACCAAACACACTTGTGGCACGCCTAAGCTTAGGTGTGGCAACCTTAGGCTGCAAACCAAACCATAACTTTGAAAGTTGGTCGCTAGATGAAGCCAATCCGATGGTACAAAGATGGCAAATCCGAGCACTACTGGCCATTGGATATCATCTACATTCCACCAGATTCTGCCACATGTAGAATCTAGAAGACTCCATGGTTGAACTTAATTCATGACTAACTTTGCCACAACTAAGCTTAGGCAAAGTGTGTCTGCCACAAAAAATATGGCTAACAAAATGGCCACCACAAGTGTTGAAATATTTGGCAAGAAGTTGAGTCTATGACATGTGGCAAGCCACAAGTGTAGCAATGAACCAAACACATGCCAGCACGCCTAAGCTTAGGCGTGGCAACCTTAGGCTGCAAACCAAACCATAACTTTGAAAGTTGGTCGTTGGATGAAGCCAATCCGATGGTACGAAGATGGCAAATCCGAGAACTACTAGCCGTTGGATATCATCTACATTCCACCAGATTTTGCCACATGTAGAATTAGAAGACTCCACATGTAGAAGCATAATGCACAAACCACCAGAATCTCATGCGTGCAATGCACGTGTACCTTACTAGTAGTTGGTAGTAGTAGTAAGAAACAAATTCCGGGTTTGGCATGAGCTCATACTGTGGGAGCACCACAAGGCCTGCCACAGGAGTTACATTTCCCTCTCGGGGCCCACGGGACCGAACTGCAATGGCTTAGTGCCTGGCATATGAGTCAATGACATGCGGACCTTAAATGCGGCTGGCCCACATGTCATTCTCATGGTGGTGGTGTGGTTCACGACTCACTCGTTCGAGATGAACCGGCCGGTGGTGGCGTGGTCGTGGCGAGGGTGCCACAACTAGGCGTTGGGGCATTACGAGGCGTAGATGGCCACACCGGTGGGTACTACCTGTAGTACAGAAGTACTCCAGCTAAGGATTGATGCCCGAGACGAAATGTGTCACAGCCGCTGGATGAAAATTCGATGGTGCGGGACGTGTGGTGTCATGGGTTCGTGCGGCGTCATGGGAATCACGTGTGGCTGTGATAGAAACTTGATGCTCGCCGCATTTAAGGTGGCCCACATGTCATGCACACAAAGGCAGAGGGGTGGTGCGACCGAGAGGAGTGAGGTGCACGTCGAGGGACGTGGTGCCGTGGGTTGGAGCGGCATCGTGGGAATCGCGAGTGGTAGTGGATGAAACGTGATGGTCGCCGTAGTTGAACTTCCATGGACAAGCTGTCATGTCTACAGACACATGCATTGCATACGGATCACTAGAAGGAGTAGTAGAGAAAGCTAGGCGGATAAATAGTTCCTTATAGTCAAGCGGACCCACGCTACTAATTGTTCCAAAGACATGCACACCATCGAAATAGTCCATCTATATCAATAAACATGGAGAGGGAATATTTTTTGCAAGAGAGGAAATAGTTCATCCATCCATAATGCCCTGCTGCTGGTGCAGCATATTCTTCTTCTTCGTCTTCTTCTTCTTCTCATTTTCTATGGGAGACGGCTTCGCAACAAACTCTCTGGAACTTGCAGCTATCTCGAAACTCACACGGGCATCGAGGGCAGCATATTTTATCCGCTCGTACGTCAAGGGATAATTCTCCCATCCAGATGACCTTAATGCCAGCGTCTCGTCACCCTTTTGAAGATTTGTCCCTATCACAAATTTTGCTACGTCAAATAGGGATGGTGCCGGTTTATCACAATCTTCTACAGGAAATGTTTATTCTGGTTTGTAGGTCAGCGATGCTTTTCAAATCAAGGTTATACGGCTCCAACTTCTGTTTGTCCCCTGCGATGGCTGCCCCACAGAAGTATATGTCCTCCCGAGACAAGAAATTGTGAAGCTCACCTGGTATGGAGGGCGCGTGTATGATGTGGTACACCAAAACATCATCTTCGTGGCATAGCTGATGGACAGCGGTCTGTTGGATCTTCCCAGTGGCACGCTCTGTGTACTCTACGTCGAGACCGATGACATTCATCTCCACCTTTTGGAGGGAGTTGGATACATTGTTGGTCCACTTCCGAACAACCCTTGGGTGGTCAGTGACTGTGGCAACTATGCTCAACGAGCCTTCGACAAGGACATGTTGGACGCTAAAAACCTGCATCTCGATCTCTTTCGCCATTTGGAACCGCTGGACCGGAGGGCTATGGTTTGGAGAATTAGGATTAGATGGCTAATCTCACTGAAGAAGATGATTATTTATAGGGGCTTCGGAATTACTCCAGGAGGATGTGAAGAGGTTAAAACAATGTGAATGCAGTGTGGTTTGGATGCAAATGAAGATCAAGGAGTAGTGAAAAATTCGAGGAAAATCGGTTCCCGATGGAGAAGTAAATGGGAGAAGTTATGCGCATGCATGAGGAGAGGTGCGGTGGTTTGATTGATGCATGCAATGGATTGGATGGGCTCTTCAGTTGCCTTTTCTCTCTCCCATGCGCATAGAGTGGCCCACTTGCATGCTGCACTTTATTGGCTGGAGTCGGGCTGCAGCTGCTCATGCATACGCTAACTAATGCTGTGAATGCGGGGCATGGAGGGAAATGGGCGCATGCAAAATGGTATAGACGCAGACTAATTAGAGAAATACTGAAAAAAGTTATGCACAGACAAAAGAGGACTGGAGGGAGTACTACTCATGTTACTACTACGGTTAAGGAATATGCGGTTATCCTCAAAAAAGAGAAGTCCTTCTTCACCCTTCCGCATGCACGAGAATTTGGTTCAGCTCGCAATATGGATGATACCTAGAGGATGAAGTGAACCCAGAGGCATGCTAGCACAGGAGTGTACTCATGTTCCTACTACTCCTGCTACTACTAGTAGTAGTACAACTGTGGTACACTTGATGGTCAAAATACTATTATTCATCTGGTCCTCATAGTGAAGTGACAAGACCCTACGCCCGAGGTGAAACCAGTCCAGGTGGCGTGTCTGGGTTACCAACAATGGACGAACGCGAACTGCGCAGGATCCATATGAGCCGCGATTGGAGCAATCTTCCCAGTGACGTCCTCGACCTCTGTTGTTCGTGTATGGATATGTTGAGTGCCCTGCGGCTAGCTGCATGCTCGAGGGGCATGCACACGGCCATCATCGAAGCGAGGCCAAAGCTTTTCAAGACACCCTGCTTGCTGCTATCTGGTCTTGCGAGAATGGATCACCATGATACGAAGGCGTACATGATGCCCTTCGACTTCAATCAGATCTCCATTAGCCGAAACTTCTTTGCAGGTATGTAGTGGGTCGCTGCACATCATTTCCCTCGACTTCGATCCGATCACCATCGCCCGAAACTTCTTGGAAGGTATGTACTGGGTCGGCATGAACTCCCACTAGATGGTTGCCTTCCGAGAAGACGGTAAAAAGTTGGTGCTCGTGAACTTCCAGACCTCCCATGAGATTATCCTTCCTTCGTTGGATTATATAGAGTTTTACCATTGCGGTCCTAGTCATCTAGATTACCACGTCAGTTGGACGGACCTTGTTTTGCAGAAGATTGTAATCTTCCAAGTGCCCACACGACATGCGAATTACGCAGACTTCAAGCTAATTGCCTTGTTCGACCGCGGACTCGCCTATGTTTACGCCGGTGCCTTCTTTAGCTGGAGACAACTCAGCTCGCGGTGGATCATCGTCAAAGCTGATACACACTTCTGTGATGCTATTGAACACAATGGCATCATCTACATGATCGACAAAGTAGATGGCACCACGTATTGCTGGGACGGCGCGTGTAAGTTGTTTCCGTCTCATGTTAATGATGATGCCATGACACTGTTTGAACTTTTTGTGATGATTGGCATATCCCTCTTTGAGCAGAATTTGAATAGAACTATGGCAATGTATTAGAGACGCCGTAAATCAGCTATATTTGGAATGAGTTAATTCATGCGATTGTGATCATGTCATTACAGCCAATTTGTATCCCTGAATAATCAAACGGTTAGGAATATATGGATATTCTCCTTATTTTACAGTAATCTGTATACTACTACTAAATATGAGTGTGTATCAATGGCCATGTTAGTTTCCTCATTTTCATGATGTAGAAACATGCACCACACTATTGGTTTCATCTAGCCATACACTAGGGAAGTAAATGTGCATATGGAGAACTCTATATTTGGAAATAGTGAAATCCTGTAATGCTTACCATGTGTACATACCTATATTCGCCCTTCAGCAATCAATGGCTAGAATAATATCCTCACAAAAAAATTGCCACAGAACACAAGTATATAACAATGCATGGTCTGTTAGTTACCTTGAGGAATTTGTTTGTGAGGACAGAACATGATTCCATAACATGCATGACATGGTAGTTTCCTGTGAAGAATCGATTACGAGATAACATGAGTATAACGATGCATGGCACTTCTATATTTTCGAACCCAGTATACATTTCCCTGTATTTTCCTCCCAGCTCCAACAAGGTCATATCAATGCTGATCTTACATTAACAATGCTGATCTTACATTAACAATGTTGCTTCTTGCATTATCCTACTCATACTCTGAACAATGCTGATCTTACATTAACAATGCCTATCCTTTTTGATATGATGCAGTGTCCCTACAGTTACTGCCCTTTGTAATCACACCACCTTTTCCAAAAACAGGGAAGCACAACTGGTTCCTCGCTCGATCAGACGACGGCAAAAGACTGATGATCATTTGGACACATGAGCCAGAAAAGTTATATTGCAAAAAAAACCATTGTATACAAGCACCGTGAAATACGTGAGTATCCGGACAGTGGCTGTTATGTCTATGAGTAGGATACCAGCTTGTTGGGGCCTTCAGGATTTTTTAGTTGGAGGCGGGTAAACAGCCTTGGTTCACACTCTTTGTTTCTCGGACTCAATTATCCGATTAACCAGTAGATCACTATTGGCAAGGACCTTGATGGAAGAGAGGCTCTGTATACTATGGAAAACTGTGTCTACACGGCGAGCCCTAGGAGTTTGGGAGCAAACTCCCCTGATTGTCAATGATACAACCTGCTGCCAAAAGAAGGTGAGAATGACAAAGGCTTCTGGATTAACTTTGATCCTTGGATGTCTCAATTACGATAGGCAGTGATGTGGTTCAAGCCTTCAGGTTGATAGGTAATTGGGCTGTTGCGTCAAAAGGGTGGAGTACTGGTGTCTTTGGATCATTGGTCTCTGAAGCGGGGCTGCAAATTACGATGGTGTTGGATCATCTCTTCGAATGACTTTGTTGTCTTTGCTACTTGTTCTGGATGGGTAGTTCTTTCTTTTGTTATGCATATTCCTTGTCATTTGGTCATCCTCGTCTATGTCACTCTTGCTATGTAATAGTTGGCTCTGTTTAGAATGTCATTCTTGTCTGGATCACGAGAGTCTGAGCGCTGCAGATGGGTGTGTTTTGGTGCTGTAGCAAGACTTCTTATGAACTATCATATCTTGGTGTTTATGTCAGTAGTAGCCACTAGTCAGTGTGTGAATGTTGTATATATCGTTGTTTCGAACTATTTATTGTCTCGAACTACTGGTGGGCTAAATGAGGGCATCACCATTCTCCAGTGTTCAGAGTGTATCTCCTTTTTTCAAGTTATATAATTTGAGCTCAGTGTCTTTTCGATGATGTACACTTGTTTGGGCCAGTGAGGTGTCGTTGAATATGGGACGAGTAGTAATGCAATGCCAAACAGGTCAAATATGGCTCTCAGGCCGGGCTCTCAAAAGATCCTCAAAAAAAGGCCGGGCTCTCCAAAAAAGAAAGAATAAGGACTCTTAGGCTGACATGTGGGCGCCACCGGTGTTTTCGTGCGCTTGCGCGCCGAGAGCATATTGGCGTGTGTTTGAAATTCAAGCTACCTTTTCATCCCCAATCTCCCACCCCTCCCCCACCTCTGGAATCTCGATTCCTACTCCAGTTCCCCCAAATCTCCCTCCTGTACTCCATGTACTCAAGCTCACTATCATGTCACCGGTCAACACGGATCTCTGAGCCGGAGATCCTGAGGTTCGTCCTGCCTTCGGTCATTGCGTGTTGTCGCTCAACAGTTGCATGGCGGCGCTTGGTGACCAGTTTGCCGGCAAAGTGCTGATGGTAACCATCAATGGCGACCGGCCTTCCGTCTCGCTGGACGACCTTGTCAAAGCTCTTGGCATTGCGCACGGCATCCAAACAAGTTACTTGCTCGTTGAAGTCTGTCCACCACTGGCTGATTTCTTCGTGAGGTTCCAAAAACTTTCGACTGCAGTCGTGTGTTCGAATCTTCCCGGCGTTCGCTCTGTGATGGCGCGCTGGTGAGCTTTGATCGGTGGCACCCAGGATGGGGCTCGGTGCCCTCTGAGCTTGAGTTTTTCAACAATGCTTACCTTCCACGGCATGCCTCGACGTGCTTGGAACAGCGAGTCCATGAATGAGCTTATCAACGACCTTGGAGGTCAGCTCGTAAGTATGTTCGTTCCTCCAGACAGCTGGGCTCTGACGGTTATGGCATGGATGAAGAAGCCGTCCACCATACCGAAGGTGATTGGTGTTGATATACGGGTGCAGGAACTGGGGTTGTACTATTCGTCGCCACCAAGGCCGTCGCGGACGACAGTAGGGATGTACCTGTATTGAGTGTTCGTGCATGTCGAAGAAGTGGTCAATCCATCAATCGAAGTCGTGCCGCCGCCGCTGGTGCCAGGGTCCGTCGACGACGTCCATTATAGGAGTCAACGTCAGACTTTCCCCGTGTTGCTCGGAACGATGGATGTCACAGGTCCTACTCCATCGTGCAGCGGAGGCAACTGCTTCTTTGGAAGAAGAGGCAGGGCTGGCTGCCTGGATGTGCTCTAATTTGAGGTAACGACTGAATCTTGTCAGATACTAGTTAAATCCGAGCTATGGGTGTGAAGCACTGATGTGCCAGTACATTTGATTGTGACCTGTTCTAATTCTGTACCTGAACTTTTTTAGAAAGGGTTGTATGTCAACTTAATGTGCTAGCAGAACTTATTGTGTTGTGTGTCTATTTTCTTTGCACAGCATTCAAGATATTTCCCTGTCATTGATAAAGATGATGAACCGTTATGTACGATTTAGTTAGTTTCAACATAGCCCTACCCGTAGTGATCCACTGCTTCCATCCTGATTGTGCCACCTATGTGAAATTTTTGTATGCAAGTTCAGTGTGCTATGATGTTCTATATGATTGTGTCAACTATATAAGTTTTTACTGAGCATCAGCAATGCATATGGCTGAAAGATGTATTTACGAGCATCGACCGATGGGTCTCTCTCTCTCTCTCACACACACACACACGCACAAGTGGGACCTGTTGAATTATTTCTTTGCTCGTGACAACTTTTACTTAGGTTCCACTATAATCTAACTTTTTTCTTAAGTTAGTAATTGAGCTCAGTGACTTCAAAAATTTGTACAGAAGCCTTGTTTGGGCCTTTCCGGCGTCGCTAAATGTGAGCTGAGTAGCCATGTTAGGTTGTACTGTACTACACAGGCTTTTTTTCAACATCAGCAATGCAACTGGGCCAAGAGTTGTACACAATATATGGGTCAACTTGTTATTCTCCGCCCCGCTGGGCTGCAAACTTTCCTAGGAGGTATGCATTAGTCTTAACAAGAAAATGGACTTTAAGAAATAATAAATGGGATGTAATTATAATAACTGGACAGTAACTATAAAAAAATGCACCAAATACATAATTAGTTTAAAAATATATTATTTTCAGAATTTGAAAATTTTAATTTCATTACTTGTTGCGCGCGCAATATTTCATTGGATTTTAACGTAATACAACTTTATTTTGATATTATATTTAATCTAACTAGAAATTTCGGATAAAAGTATTTCGGATCCCATAAAAATGTGGGATTTTTTTTGCATTCTGTTTTGAGCGGTTGGTTGAAATTATTAATCGTTGTCCTAGCTAGAAAATGGGCTGTACTTTTAACAAACTATAAATGGGTTGTCGTAAATTCCATTAGAATAAAAAAATGGGCTGTACATTCTTACAAATCGCAAATGGGCTATATGTTCTCTGCCACACACTTGTGGGCCTTCTAAGTTGACGCGTCCCCTAAATAAACTAAGTTGACGCGTATGCAAGGCTTTGTCAACAACACACGGTTCTGGCAGCTGTGGCCGTTGGATGTCCATCCAACGGATGTCGTGCTTCTTCTTCAATCTCGGATATTCTTGCTTCAGCCGCCCAAAAAATGAATCCTCCCCCGGACATCTGGGGCGCACCGTTTCGGAGGCTGACCTGTGGGCCTACTAAGTTGACGCGTACCAAGGGCTTTGTTAACTTAGTCAATATAAATGATTCTAGCTGCAGTGACCGTACGATGTCTATCCAACGGCCGTAGTGCTTCTTCAAGCTCTGGTCTTCTTGCTCCAGCCGCCCAAAGCAGCGCCAGTCGTGCCGCGTGCTCCTACCTCCCGTGGCCGGCTATGATGCCGCGGAGGCTTCACCGCTCCTACTACTCCCACCGCTGGACAGGCCATCCCTCTACTCACCCACACCCCCTGTTATTCCACGGCGACGACAGCCTCACACTTCAGCCAAACCAGTGAACCCTCATACTGCTCTCCGCACGGGCTTCCACTGCCGTGTCTTCCTCGACTCCGCATCGTCCCCTTCCTAGGCCTCGCTGTCGTCCATCGCCCTTGTGCTCTTGGCGCGGCGTGGTTAACATGGTCAAGGAACGGCTTCCATCGGACGTGGACTGTACGTGAGAGGCTGACAGCTGGGTCCATGACAACAGCAAGGAAGTGCCTCCTTATTACGCGGAAAATAATAATTCCTCCACCTGACAGTAGGGACCCACCGGACGGGCCACCGTATTTCTCGAAAAAACGTTTCCCCCTAACTGTTGGGACCCACCGAACGGGCCACCGGATTGCATGAAAAAAACCTTCCCCCCGCTGTCAGCTCGGACCCACCGAAAGTGCCTCCTTATTACGCACAAAAAAATGAATACTCCCCCTGCTGGTTGGGACCCACCTTGGTGGGAGGCTGACTCGTGGGCCTACTAAGTTGACGGGGATGGAGTGCTTTGTCAACTTAGTCAATATGAACGATTCTAGCTCCAGAGACCGTACGATGTCCATCCAACGGCCGTAGTGCTTCTTCAACCTCTGGTCTTGTTGCTCCAGCCGCCCAAGGCAGCGCCGGTCGTGCCGCATGCTCCTGCCTCCCGTGGCCGGCTGTGCTGCCACGGAGGCGTCACCGCCCCCTACTATTCCCACCGCTGGCCAGGCCCTCCCTCTGCTCACCCACACCCCCTGTTATTCTGTGGCGATGACAGCCTCACACCGCAGCGAACCAGTGAACCCTCATACTCCTCTACGCGTGGGCATCCACTGCTGTGTCTTCCCCGGCTCCGCATCGTCCCCTTCCTAGGTCTTGCCGTCGTCCACCGCCCTTGTGCTCTTGGCGCGGCGTGGTCAATGTGGTTAAGGAACGGCTTCCATCAGACATGGACTATACATGGAGAGGCTGACAACTGGGTCCACGGCTGCAGCAAGGAAGTGCCTCCTTATTACGCGCAAAATAATTATTCCTCCACTTGACAGCGGGGACCCACTGGACGGGCCACCGTATTTCGCGAAAAAACGTTTCCCCCTGACTACTGGGACCCACCAGCTACATCTTCACACGCAAGGAAGTGCGTCCGGGCAAAAACAAAAAAAATGATTTGCCCCCCTGACTGTTGAGACCCATCAGCTACATCTTCGCACGCAAGGAAGTGCCTGACAGTCGGGACCCACCTAGTCGAAGCGTACGTAGCATTGTCATTCTGGTCGCGAACATGTACGTACATACTGGTCAATGTAGAGGCGCGCGCGTATTGTAGTAGAGGCACGCACGTAGCATGTACATGTATGTACAGCGGCCAGGGTGCAAGAAAGTATGGCCATGTACGTACATACGGGCGGGGTCTCGAACGCCTACTCACGCGTACGTATGGCCAGGACTCGTGTACATGGCTGGGTCGGAACAGAGAAATAGCGTCATCGTCGTGTTCATGCGGAGCCAACCGGCTGGGTCGGAACGGAATGCGTCGTCTTGTTCATCGGGAGGGCTTGGATGGAACAGCCGATGGAAACGAGGCCTGGCGTACCATAGAACAGAGGAAACGGCCTTGTGTTCGACCAGCCACGTTTGAAACGGGATCCTGTTCATCGGGAGGGGTCTGGCGTACCGCAAAACGGAGGAAACAGACCTCCTACGGTCAAAACGGTGGTCCTGTTGATCGGGATGGGTGTGGCGTACCGCAAAACGGAGGAAACAGACTTGTGTTGGAGTGCTACGGTTGAAACGGGGGTCCTGTTGATCGGGAGGGGTGTGGCATACCGCAAAATGGTACTCCATGGGATACTGTTCATCTCCACCGTCGACCCCATCCAGCCTCCACGGGCTACTGTTCATCCACCGTCGACCTCCTCCAGCCTCCACCTGCGACTGTTCATCCACGGGCTCCTATTCATCCAGCCTCCACCGTGCGCTACTCCACCGGCTACTATTCAACCAGCCCTCTCCACGGGCTCCTGTTCAACCACCCCTCCACTGGCTACTGTTCATCCAGCCCTCCACCGTCTACTGTTCATCCTGCCCTCCACAGGGTGGTCCTGTTCATCCTGCCCTCCACGGGGTCCTGTTCATCCAGCCCCAATCGTCTCGATCAAACGGGGTCTTGTTCACCCAGAGGCAACACCACGGGGTCATGTTCATCCACCCCCACCAGGAACTGTTCATCCAAACCCCCCCCCCCCCCCAGCAACGCTCACTGTTCATCCAGAGGCAGCATCGATCGGCTTCAGTTAGCAACAGTAGCGAAGGAATCGCTCGATCGGGTTCAGTTAACATCCATCGATCGACCGCTCGGGTTCGATAACACGTAGCCTGCAGTGCAATCGCTCGGGTTCAATTAGAGCCCAACACCTCGCTCGGGTTTAGTTAGTGCCCAACGCCTCGCACCCACGCGCGTGCGTGTATGAGAGATACACGCATCGCTCGGCCCCGACCACCCACCGTAAACGGGAACACCTCGATATTTTCCTCGCCCTCGCTTCTACCACAGTTTTTTCCGTCATGGACGGCCCAAAGAATGTCATGCAGCTGCGTCTCCGGCCCGCCCAGGACGAAAAGCCCATTTTCTGTCATGATTTTTTGTCATAGAAGTAGGACCCCACCACATCTATGATGATACCGTGTTTTGTCACAATTATTGTCATAGAAGTGTCATAAGTATGACAGATTTTTTTTTCGTTCAGCCCAAAATGTCACGGATGTGTCTTTTTTTTGTAGTGACTACACTAGACAAGCCATAGTCAAGTAAGCAGCATTGTGAAAGTACGAAGACTATCAGCGGCTAGGTAGTGTGGATTAGAATGGAAGACAGTATGAAGCCAAATAGGTAATAGGCTTCACACAATGAAGTCAATCAGAGCAGGCAGGCAAGCAATGACTTCATGAAGACAAACTAAAATATAAAGGATGTATGGGATAGAACCAGTTTCTTGGTGAAGAAAAGGATTTGATAGAGCAGTTCCAGTTGCTGTGACAACTGTACGTCTAGTTAGGGGGGCTGAGATTGAACTCAGAAGACCGCGTCTTCACCTTATTCCCCTTGAGCTAAGGACACCCAGTCCTCGCCCAATCACTCTGGTAAGTCTTCAAGGTAGACCTCCAAAACTTCACAGACTTCGTTCGCCGGCGATCCACAATGACTCTTGGATGCTCAGAATGCGGCGCCTAACTGGCTGGAGGATTCACAGTCCTCAAGTGTAACAAGTCTTCAGGTTACACAGACAGAAAGACTTCAATGATGCCTAACGCTCTTTGGCTCTAGGTGTTTGGGCTTTGTCCTCGCAAGGATCTCTCTCTCTCAAAGGCTTCGGAGGTGGGTTGCTCTCAAATGACAAAAGTCGTGCACTAACTCTGAGAAGCCACCAATTTATGGTGTAGGGGTGGGCTATTTATAGCCAGGAGGCAAACCAACATGATATTTCCAAAATGACCCTGGGTCACTAAGAAACCGACACGTGCCCAATGGTCGGATTTCAAACACACGTGGCAGCTTGGCTTAGGCTACAAGTAAAGCTGACTCATCCAACTCTGGATAAGATTTACTCTCATTATCTTCACTCGAAGACATAGGATTTTGGTTGAGCATCACATCGGTCATCTGACTTTGTTCACTTGGACCCCACTTAACAGTACGGTGGTTCCTATGACTCAATAAAGAAGAAAAGGAAACTACAAAAAAGTGATGTCTTCGCACTCCATAGTCTTCAAGTTAATGTCTTCACAGGTCATTATCTTCGAGTGAATATCTTCATGGACCACCATTGTCTTCAATGTCTTCATACATTTTTAGGGGTCATCTCTGGTAGGTACACCGAATCAATGAGGGACTACTACCTGTGTTATCCTGTAATTCTCACAAACACATTAGTCCCTCAACCAAGTTTCTCATCAATACTCCTAAACAAACTAGGGGTGGCACTAGATGCACTTACATCAGTGTTGCGCAAAGACTAGGAGTAGATGGATTCGAGTGGTGGGGCACCTTTATATGAGAGTCCAAACTCTGTTGCATTCACATCATGCTGGCTCTATTCTGCTTCTCCAATTAATTCCTCTGCATGCTAATTGAGGATGCATCACTGGCCGTTCAATGTCTCGGGAACCGCTACCCTCTCCCTCCTTGGCATTCAAGTTGTATCAATGTAAATGCGGGTCAAGAAGAGACTAGTCATTTACTACATTGTGCACCATGACCTTGTGGGGGTGTGACATGAACGACACAGGCATGCTATACTTGTTCCATTTTCTCATTTTGAACTCGTGACTTGTAGTAACGTTCAGTTTTGACTATATGAGTTTGGTTGTCGCGCCAATATATACAGCACCCCCTCCATGTAGGTTGGGTCGTTGAAGTCAAAATTAGACACAAAACACGATGGTGACTGACCAGTCTACCTCCGTCTTGGTTTATTGCTCCTCGTTGTAATCTATGCCGAATTTTAACCATAAATTTGACTAACAAAAGGTTCATGCATGTCACAAAAATTATCATTGAAAACTATGTTCAAATACAAATCAAATGACATAATTTTTTTTGAGATGCACTGACATTTTGTCAGCTAAATATTTGGTCAAAATTTAGCACAAATTACAAAAGGGACTAATAAACCAGGACCTAGCTAGTACACCAGGTCGAAGACAGTGATACTACATATAATTAATGCCTAATAAGAGCAAGGGATCACACATGTCATTTACGTTTGGAATAAAAATGTCATACACTAATAAAACATTATGGCCGCAAGGTGATGCAGTGCTGCTTATAGGAGGCAAGAAGAAATATGCATCCATCGATGACTTCCACCTCCTTGACTCAGGGCGTCGACCCATCGAACGGCGGCTAAGTAGTAGCGGCTTTCGTGGCTAGGTCGACGTGCTTCTGAACAATGACATCCAAAGATTCCAGCCGCTGGAAGAAGGCCAACGTCTTTATATCCTCGCTGGCCTTGTAGTAGCCTATGTAGATGATTTCCTTGAAGACGTGGATGTGCAGGTCGATAGTTTCTTGCATGGCGAGGCGTTGTGCGGCGAGCGCAGCCTCGAGGTGCACATTCTTCATCGTGACCTCCGGCAGCTGCAGGGCCACCAGTGCTTCAAAGAGTTCGTCACCTTGGAGGATGATGAGGGTGGCAGGCAACAAGGAGCCTGGGCACATGGGTTGGAGGAGTACGACAAGGTCGTCCGCGTGCTTCTTGACATCGGTGAACTTGCGGATGGAGTCGACCATCATATGGCACATGCGAGAGGCAAAGCCGGCATCGACGAGGGCTATGACGCCGGTGGTCGCCAGCGCCGGTTGGAAACGCTGCGTGGTGTGGGGCCGCAGGCCGGCGTCTTGGACGATCCGACACAGCTGACTGCCGCTCGTGTCCATCGACTCCATGGGTGCTTGTGGCTTCTAGTCATTTGTTCTTGGTCTTGGATTGGAGTGGGAAGTGTTGTGTAGAGACTAGGAGTAGATGGATTGGAGTGGTGGGGCGTCTTTACGAGAGTCCAGACTACGTTGCATTCACATCGTGATGGCTCCATTCTGCTTGTCCAACTACTTATTCCTACCTCTGCATGCTACTTTAATGCGGAGGCATCATTAACTGTTCAATGTTTCGGGAACCGCTACCCTCTGCCTCGTTGGCATTCAAGACGTATCAATGTAAATGTGTGTCAAAAAGAGACTAGTCAGGAGTGGTATACTCAATATTGTGCACCACGACCAAGGCGGAGAGGAAAACAAGAGAACTATGTATTTATTTACGCTGTAGATTCACTCATTTTAATCCGTATGTACTCATTTAGGGTGTAGTCACTTGTTGAAATCTCTAGAAAGGCAAATACTCCCTCCGTTTTTATTTACTCTACATATTAGAGTTGAATGAAGTCAAATTTTCATAAAGTTTGACCAAGTTTGTAAAAAATAATAATCATAACAAATATATATGATGTGAAAGTACATTCAACAATAAATCTAATTATATTGATTTGATATTGCTTCTGTTAATATTTTGTTTATAAACTTGGTGAAAGTTTATCAAGCTTGACTTTTATGAAAGCTAATACGCGGACTAAATAAAAATGGAGGGAGCAGTCCCTCCTTTCTAGTTTACAGGGCTATACTATTAAGACATAGTATAATAGCAGGTTTATAGCCTGCTTACATGGCAATTTTGTCTCATGCAAGAGCCTGGCAATATGCGTGCTCCAAGGCTCCGTGATGGCCCACAAGTATAGGGGATCAATTGTAGCTGTTTTCGATAAGTAAGAGTGTCGAACCCAACGAGGAGCAGAAGGAAATGACAAGTAGTTTTCAGTAAGGTAGTGTCTGCAAGTGCTAAAATTGTAAGTAGTGAGTAGTTTGATAGCAAGATAGTTTGTAACGAGCAAGTAACGATAATAGTAACAAGTATGCAGCAAGGTAGCCCAATCCTTCTGAGGCAAAGGACATGCCAAAACGGTCTCTTAAAATAAGCAAAGCATTCTTGAGGGTACACGGGAATTTCATCTAGTCACTTTCATCATATTGGTCTGATTTGTGTTCACTACTTTGATAATTTCATATGTGGGTGGACCGGTGCTTAGGTGCTATTATTACTTGAACAAACCTCCTACTTATTATTAACCCTCCCGCAAGCATCTGCAACTACGAGAAAAGTATTATGTATAAATTCTAACCATAGCATTAAACTCTAGGATCCAATCGGTCCCTTACGGGATAGTGCATAAATTGGGGTTTAAGTTTCTGTCACTCTCGCAACCCACCATCTATTTACTACTCCACAATGCATTCCCTTAGGCCCAAATATGGTGAAGTGTCATGTAGTCGGCGTTCACATGACACCTCTAAGGGAATCACAACATACATACTATCAAAATATCGAACACATATCAAATTCACATGATTACTTGCAACATGATTTTATCCCGTGACCTCAAGAATGAAGGTAACTACACACAAACAACAAAAATGCTCATGATCAGAGGGGTATTAATATGCATAATGGATCTGAACATATAATCTTCCACCAAATAAACCATATAGTTATCAAGTACAAGATGTAATCAACACTTCTAGTCACCCCCTAGCAACAATCTATAGTTCCTGTAACAAGATTGAATATAAGAGATGAACTAGGGTTTGAGATGAGATGGTGCTGGTGAAGATGTTGACGGAGATTGCCCTCCCCAAGATGGGAGAGTTGTTGTTGATGATGATGACGATGATTTCCCCCTCCAGGAGGGAAGTTCCCCCGATAGAATCACTCCGCCGTAGGACAAAAGTGCTCCTGCCCAAGTTCCGCTTCGAGGCGGTGGAGCTTCGTCCCGAAAGACCTCTACTTATTTTTTCTAGGTCAAAGTGACTTACATACCAGATGATGGGCACCGGAGGTGGGCCGAGGAGGCCACAACCCACCAGGGCGCGCTAGGGGGGCCTGGCGTGCCCAAGTGGGTTGTGGCCACCCCATGGTGTTTATTGGCTCTAGTATTTCTCAAATAATCCATAAAAAATCTCTGTAAAGTTTCAGATCATGTGGAGTTGTGCAGAATAGGTGGCCTGATGTAGCTTTTCGAGGTCCAGATTTCAAGCTGCCGGAATTCTCCCTCTTGGTGTGTTCCTTGCAAATTATGAGAGGAAAGGCATTAGAATTACTCCAAAAAGCATTATTATGGATAAAAACATTATAAATAATAGTAAGAAAACATGATGCAAAATGGATGTATCAACTCCCCCAAGCTTAGACCTCGCTTGTCCTCAAGCGAAAACCGAAATCGAAAAACATGTCCACATGCTTTGAGAGAGGGGTGTCGATAAAAACAAAATACAGACATAGAAGCATCATGTTGATCATTATAACAGCAACTAAATTTAATATAGGACTTTTATCATAGAACTTGCATCATGTACTTCCTATGAATAAGTAACAGTTCATCACATAATCGAAGTATAAAGCAAAAACTCTATTAGAAACCAACAAACTATGTTCTCAGTCAACTTTGCAACTACAATTCATCATATTTTCAGGAAGAGTCACGTGTCGGAGCCTTTAGGCAAGTCCACATACTCAACCATCATATAGTCTTCTATGATTGCTAACACTCACCTTGTACCCATGACCAAAACGTTTCAATCGGACACATAGAAAGATAGGGGCTTATAGTTTTGCCTCCCAGCATACTCACCTCAAGGGTGATGTTAACAATAATAACTCGTGCTATCTATATTCAACTGGACATATGTGCCTAGATCTTTCCTCACCACATGATGCTTGCCAAAAAGAGAAAATAAAAAGGAATAGAAGGAAAACTTTGACTCTTTGCATAAAGGTAAAGACATAAAAGTAAAAGATATGCCCTTTGTGGAGGGAAGCATAGGTTGCCATGTGCTTATTTGTTTGCATGCTCAATCCCTTAGTGCAAGAGAATGTCATGTTGTATTGCCCCTAAAGATGACAACCTTTATTATGCGGTCTGTCGCTTTTATTCTTTGTCATCCAAGTTCGTGCAACGCTCAATTTTCTCTTACACTAAATGATCACACATATTTAGAAGCAATTTTTATTGCCTTTTTGAACCAATGACAACTTACTTGAGGGATCTTGTTCTATCCCTAGGTAGGTATGGCGGACACTTGAAAAAGATTTGGGTTTAAGGGTTTTTGGATGCACAAGTAGTATCTCTACTTAGCGTGGAATTTTTGGATAGCAAAGATAGGGGCAAACACCACATGTTGAAGGATCTATGACAATATGACTTCTATGTGAATATAAACAAACATAAACCATTAAGTTGTCTTCCTTGTCCAATGTCGACAATTTTGGCATATAATATTTTGACGAGGGATCACAATCACAAAAGATTTCTAGGATAGTATATTTATATGTGAATCTTATCTTCCCTTATTAATTCTTTCATAAGTTGCATCATTGACTAATGCTATGTTTGTTAATCTCTAATAAAATTTTCTTACTTATACTTTTGCTTATGTGGTGCTATCACTTACCATAGGATTAGTATATAATCTTTTCATTATCTCTATCCTTTCTTTATTTCTTTCTTTCTTGTTTCTTTTCTTTTCTTCATTTTTAACATGAGAGTAAATAAAACAAAAACTCATACTAAACTTTATTATATAACTTGCACACAATTATAATGATACGTCACTAAGAAAACTCTCGAACAAGAAAGGATCGAAGTAAACTTTATTTCATCTAAAGCAAAAAATATCGAACTAAGATAAGTAAAAGTAAAAAGATAGTGGTGTGATACGATACCGGGACACCCCCCCCCAAGCTTGGCGGAAGCCAAGGGGAGTGCCCATACCCGATACTCATTTCTCCTCTGGTGATGAAGAAGATGGTGGTGGTGATGAAGAAGAGGCCTTGTCCTCCTTTGATTAGGTCCATAGGCTCCTCCCTCTTCGTCTACGTCTTCATCATCAAAGCATCTTCTTCCATGTAGTTGAAGGAGCAGGAAGACATGATGCATAGCTTGACAAATCTGACCAGAAACAACAAGAAAATAGAACAGAGGATTTTCTCCGTGATACGGTGGTTAACAGGTTTGGGAAGTATATATAGATTTATTTATCTTGGAGGACAAGCATACGGAAGAAAAACGGAGTATGGGAGGTGTCCCAGGGCCTGGCCCGCCTTGGTGTATTGTGCCCACCAGGGGACGCTTCCTGGTAGTTTCTTTATTCCCAAAATTCTAAATTATTCCAAAATTGATAAAAAAATAATTTTGCAGATTTGTCGGAGTCCGTTTACTTACCGTATCACGTACCTCCTTATTTTCACGATTCTGGAGTGTTCTGAAAGGACTCTTTTATGTGTTCTTCTGGTGTCAAGGTTTGAATAATATTAATTTCAACATTAATAGGCATACCTGAGATATAATGCTTTATTCGCTGCCCATGGACAACCTTCGGGTTTTCGAAATTATTTATTTTGATGGCTCTAGACCGGTAAACCTCCTCGATGACATAGGGTCCTTCCCATTTTGAGATGAGCTTTCCTGCAAAAAATCTAAAATGAGAGTTGTACAAAAGAACATGTTCTCCAATTTTAAACTAATGCTTTTGGATTCTTTTGTCATGCCATCTTTTAACGTTTTCTTTGAATAACTTTTCATTTTCATAAGCTTGGGTTCTCCATTCATCTAATGAGCTTATATCAAATAACCTCTTTTCACCAGCAAGTTTGAAATCATAATTGAGTTCTTTAATTGCCCAATATGCTTTATGTTCTAACTCAAGAGGCAAATGACAAGATTTTCCATAAACCATTTGATAAGGAGACATACCCATAGGATTTTTATAAGCTGTTATATAAGACCAAAGTGCATCATCTAATTTCTTAGACCAATTCTTCCTGGACCTATTGACAATCTTTTGCAAAATTAATTTTATTTCTCTATTGCTAAGTTCAACTTGACCACTAGACCGAGGATGATAGGGTGATGCAATTCTATGGTTAACATCATACTTGGCAAGCATTTTACGGGAAGCACCATGAATAAAATGTGAACCACCATCAGTCATTAAATACCTAGGGACTCCAAACCTTGGAAAAATAACTTCCTTAAGCATTTTAATAGAGGTGTTGTGATCAGCACTACTGGTTGGAATAGCTTCTACCCATTTAGTAACATAATCAATAGCAACCAAAATATCTGTATACCCATTAGAGGAAGGAAAAGGTCCCATATAATCAAACCCCCAAACATCAAATGGTTCAACAGCAAGTTAATAATTCATAGGCATTTCTTGACGCTTACCGATATTACCTATTCTTTAACATTCATCACAAGATGAGACATACTTATGAGCATCCTTGAAGAGAGTAGGCCAATAAAATCCAGACTACAATACCTTGTGAGCAGTTCTATCTCCAGCATGATGCCCTCCATAAGCCTCGGAGTGACATTTCCATAGGATTTGTCCTTGTTCATGCTCAGGTACACAACGTCTAATAATACCATCTACTCCTTTATAAAGATGTGGGTCATCCCAAAAGTAATGTCTTAAATCATAGAAGATTTTTTTCTTTTGTTGATATGTGAAGCTAGGTGGCAAATATTTAGCAATAATGTAATTAGCATAGTCAGCATACCAAGGAGTACCATTAGCAACATTTATTGCAGCTAACTACTCATCAGGAAAACTATCATCAATAGGAAGTGGGTCATCATGCACATTTTCAAGCCTAGACAAGTTATCAGCTATGGGGTTCTTAGCTCCTTTTCTATCAATAATATGCAAATCAAATTCTTGTAACAAGAGAACCCAACGAATAAGTCTAGGTTTAGCATCTTTCTTTTCCATAAGATATTTAATAGTAGCATGGTATGTGTTAACAGTTACTTTGGAATCAACAATATAAGGTCTAAACTTATCACAAGCAAACACCACTACTAAGAATTCTTTTTCAGTAGTAGCATAATTTCTTTAGGTATTGTCTAGAGTTTTACTAGCATAATGAATACCATTCAATTTCTTATCAACTCTTTGTCCTAGAACAGCACCAACAACATAATCACTAGCATCACACATAATTTCAAAAGGCAAGTTCCAATCAGGTGGTTGAACAATAGGTGCAGAAATTTAGGCTTTCTTGAGTGTTCCAAAGGCTTCAAGACAATCATCATCAAAAACAAAAGGAATATCCTTTTGCAAGAGACTAGTAAGAGGCCTAGAAATTTTAGAGAAGTCTTTTATAAATCTCCTATAGAAACCAACATGACCTAGGAAACTACGAATACCTTTGATGTCCTTAGGACATGGCATTTTCTCAATAGCATCAATCTTAGATTGGTCCACATCAATAGCTCTTCCATAAATTTTATGACCCAAGACAATGCCTTCATTAACCATAAAGTGGCATTTCTCCCAGTTCAAGACAAGATTTGTTTGTTCACATCTTTGCAAAACTCGATCAAGATTGCTTAAACAATCATCAAAAGACTTCCCATAAACAGAGAAGTCATCCATGAAAACCTCAACCATCTTTTCACGAAAGTCAAAGAATATAGCAATCATACATATTTGAAAGGTAGCAAGTGCATTACATAAACCAAAAGGCATACGTCTATAAGCATAGGTTCCAAAAGGACAAGTAAAAGTGGTCTTTTCTTGATCAGGTTGAGAAACAGGTATTTGTGAAAAGCCAGAATATCCATCAAGGAACCAAAAGTGTGTGTGCTTAGATAATCTTTCAAGCATTTGATCAATAAAAGGCAAAGGGTAATGATCTTTTCTAGTTGCTTTATTTAATTTTCTAAAATCAATTATTATTCTACAGCCTGTAACAATTCTTTGTGGAATAATTTCATTCTTATCATTAGGAACAACAGTTATACCTCCCTTCTTAGGGACACAATGAACATGACTTACCCATCTACTATCAGCTATTGGATAAATTATACCTGCTTCCAGAAGTTTTAATATTTCCATTCTTACCACCTCTTTCATCTTCGGATTTAACCGACGTTGGTGATCAACAGTGGGTTTAGCATCAGGTTCCATATCAATTCTATGCTGACATAGAGTGGGACTAATGCCCTTTAAATCATCAAGAGTATATCCAATAGCAGCTCGGTGCTTCCTTAGAACTTTCAATAATCTTTCTTCTTCATGTTCTGAAAGGTTAGCACTAATAATAACAAGATATATCTTCTTTTCATCAAGATAAGCATATTTCAAAGTGTCTGGCAATTGTTTTAATTCAAACACAAGATCACCTTAGGTGGAGGAGGAGATCCAAGAGTTTCAATAGCCAAATTGTGTTTAAGTAGAGGACGTTGTTCAAAGAAAATATTATCTATCTCATTTCTTTCATGCATATGTAAATCATTCTCATTGTCTAGCAAATATTGTTCTGAAGGATCAGTAGGTGGCATAGCAATAGAAGCAATACTAATTAATTCATCCTTGCTAGGAAATTATTTTTCATGATGGTTCCTACTAAACTTGGAAAAATTAAACTCATGAGACTCATCACCAAAGCTAACACCCACAATTTGTTTCTGGCAAACTATCTTAGCATTAACGGTGTTCAAGAAAGGTCTACCAAAGATAATGGGACAAAAGTCATCTTGTGGGGAACCAAGAACAAGAAAATCAGTAGGGTATTTTATTTTCCCGCACAAGATTTCAACATCTCTAATAATCCCACAAGGTGATATGGTGTCTCTATTTGCAAGTTTAATAGTGACATCTATGTATTCTAACTCTGTAGGTGCTATGTCTTCCCTAATTTCTTGATATAACTTGTAAGGAATAGCACTCACACTAGCACCCATGTCACATAAAGCATGATAACAATGATCTCCTATTTTAACTGAAATGACAGGCAGGCCAACAACTGGTCTATTTTTATCCCTTTTTATGGGTTTGGCAATTCTAGCAGCTTCTGCACAGAAGTAGATAACATGCCCATCCACATCTTCTTCCAAGAGATCTTTAACCATAGAAATATTAGGTTCAACTCTAATTTGTTCATCTGGTTTAGGTGCTCTAATAGATCTTTTGTTAACCACAGTTGAAACTTTAGCATGTTCCTTTATCCTATTAGGAAAAGGAGGTTTCTCAAAATAAGCAGTAGGAACAACTGGATCAACATTATAAAGTATAGTTTAGTTTCTTCTTTAACTGGTATTGGTTCTTTAATTTATTCTTTAATTGGTAGGTAATATTTAAACCTCTTCTCCTTAGGGAGTTCAACATGAGTAGAAAATGATTCACAAAAGGAGGCTACTATCTCAGAGTCAACTCCATATTTAGTGCTAAACTTTTGAAAAGCATCGGTATCCATAAAATATTTAACACAATCATACTTAAGTTTAATACCTGACTCTTTACCTTCGTCAAGTTCCCAATCTTCAGAGTTGCGTTTAATTCTTTCCAAAAGATCCCACCGGAATTCAATAGTCTTCTTCATAAAAGAACCAGCACAAGAAGTATCAAGCATGGTTTGATCATTACGAGAAAGCCGAACATAAAAAATCTGGATAATAATTTCTCTTGAGAGCTCATGATTGGGGCATGAATATAACATTGAATTAAGCCTCACCCAAGCTAGAGCGATACTTTCTCCTTCACGAGGCCAAAAATTATATATATAATTCTGATCACGATGAACTAGATGCATAGGATAAATTTTTTGGTGGAACTCCAATTTCAGACGATTCCAATTCCATGATCAAATATCATCACATAGCCTATACCATACCAATGCTTTTACCTTCGAAGATAAAGGGAAAACCTTTCTCATCACCTCATCTCTGGGTAAAACTGCAAGCTTAAACAATCCACAAATTTGTTCCACATATATCAACTGCATATTGGGATGTTCAGTTCCATCTCCTGCATAAGGATTAGCTAACAGTTGTTCTATCATACCCGAAGGAATTTCATATTCAATACTTTCAGTAGGTCCTGTAGGTTGAGGGGCAATTAATTGTGGTTCCGAACAAGGTGAAGATACCACGAACAAACCCCTCAAAGAATTGTTTTCCATAGTAACAAGTGACAATAAATTTCATCACACTATATAAATGTTTCCTTACCGAATTCCACTTACCAGAAGTGCTTCACTCCCCGGCAAAGGCGCCAGAAAAATAGCCTTGATGACCCACAAGTATAGGGGATCAATTGTAGCTATTTTTGATAAGTAAGAGAGTCGAACCCAACAAGGAGCAGAAGGAAATGACAAGTAGTTTTCAGTAAGGTAGTGTATGCAAGTGCTGAAATTGTAAGTAGTGAGTAGTTTGATAGCAAGATAGTTTGTAATGAGCAAGTAACGATAATAGTCATAAGTATGCAGCATGGTAGCCCAATCCTTTTGAGGCAAAGGACAGGCCAAAACGTCTCTTATAATATGCAAAGCGTTCTTGAGGGTACACGGGAATGTCATCTAGTCACTTTCATCATATTGGTTTGATTTGTGTTCGCTACTTTGATAAATTGATATGTGGGTGGACCGGTGCTTAGGTGATGTTCTTACTTGAACAAACCTCCTACTTATGATTAACCCTCCCGCAAGCATCCGCAACTACGGGAAAAGTATTAATAATAAATTCTAACCATAGCATTAAACTCTAGGATCCAATCGGTCCCTTACGGAATAGTGCATAAAGTGGGTTTTAAGTTTCTGTCACTCTCGCAACCCACCATATATTTACTACCCCACAATGCATTCCCTTAGGCCCAAATATGGTGAAGTGTCATGTAGTCGACGTTCACATGACACCACTAAGGGAATCACAACATACATACTATCAAAATATCGAACACACATCAAATTCACATGATTACTTGCAACATAATTTATCCCGTGACCTCAAGAACGAAGGTAACTACTCACAAACAAAAAAAATGCTCATGATCAGAGGGGTATTAATATGCATAATGGATCTGAACATATAAACTTCCACCAAATAAACCATATAGTAATCAACTACAAGATGTAATCAACACTACTAGTCACCCCCTAGCAACAATCTGTAGTTATGGTAACAAGATTGAATACAAGAGATGAACTAGGATTTGAGATGAGATGGTGCTGGAGAAGATGTTGATGGAGATTGACCTCCCCAAGATGGGAGAGTTGTTGTCGATGATGATGACGATGATTCCCCCCTTCGGGAGGGAAGTTCCCTTGGCCGAATCGCTCCACTGGAGGGCAAAAGTGCTCCTGCCCAAGTTCCGCCTCGAGGCGGCGCGTCTTCGTCCCGAAAGTCCTCTACTTATTTTTTCTAGGTCAAAGCGACCTATATACCAGAAGATGGGCACCGGAGGTGGGCCTAGGAGGCCACAACCCACCAGGGCGCGCCAGGGGGGCCTGGCGCGCCAGGTGGGTTATGCCCACCTAGTGGGCCCCCTCTGGTGTTTATTGGCTCTAGTATTTCTCAAATAATGCATAAAAAATCTCCGTAAAGTTTCAGCTCATTTGGAGTTGTGCAGAATAGGTGGCTTGCCGTAGATTTTCCAGGTCCATATTTCCAACCGCCGGAATTCTCCCTCTTGGTGTGTTCCTTGCAAATTATGAGAGAAATGGCATTAGAATTACTCCAAAAAGCATTATTATGGATAAAAACATTATAAATAACAGTAAGAAACCATGATGCAAAATGGACGTATCACTCCGCACCACGTCCCGCCCCTACACAAAGACTGCCACGCGAGCATTTGCAACTGCCACGTTCGGGTTGCGCTTGGCTCTTCGCCTCTTCGAGAAGACGAACAATGATGTTACTACTTCTATAGTATCGAATCAACTATTGCATGTCCGTCCAGAGCGTGCGGGAGGGATATCTTGTTGTAGTAAGCAAAAGCCTGTCGTCGTCTGCGAGCCACCACGCGCATGGGCGAGGGAGAGGGCGTGTAGTAGTAAAATCAAGCTTCCCTTTGTTGTACGAGTCGATGTGACACAACATATCACTGGCCCCACATGCTTGCCTCTAAACTTGGCTAAAAGACCGGCAGTGTACAATATATTTGCTGCAACCTCTAACATTTAAACCACCACCAATTAAAATATATATTCCTGTCTTGACCAGATGAGCATGCAAACTACAATCACCAGGATGACATGTAGGGCCAGAAGATTATTTTAATCAAAAAATGCTTCGAGATGGCCTCATGGCATGGAGCCGACTCCAACGATTTTAAGCTTAGAGGGACGGTACACGCTATCCTAGACTATGTCACTATACTACCTCCCCTACACATGAAACTACCACATGAGCGTCCGGGTTACGCTTGGCTCTTTGCCTCTTCGGGAAGTCGAACAATGTTGCTACTACTGAAGTGGAGTGCTACTAGTATGCTTCTAGCCATCTGATATGGAATGAACTACTACATGTCCATCGTGTGCGGGAGGGAGAGCGTGTAGCAAAAGCTTCTCCTACTCTTGCGAGCCACCACGGTCATGGGCGAGGGAGAAGGCGTTGTAATCAAACTTCTCCTTGTTGTACGAGTTGACGTGACACATCAAAGTAGTGCACTCAATATATTGCAACAATTTGCATTTACTGATGCATTAATTACAACGCATGCATGCATGTCATGACTTTCCTTTTGATACTTGCATGTGTTGATTTAATGCACCTTGAAGTAGTATGAATATGTGATGGTAAAACTTTGTAATGCCCCAGCCCTAAAGCGAGAGATGGTTGTGCACGAGGAGGGCAAGATCATGCCGACGGAATAGGACCCGACGATGGAGCTCTCTATGGTCTATATGGACCTCACCTTGCTCCACTGCCCCTTGTGCTTCCGCCCCTTGAAGCTTCCAGTGTACGAGGTTTGAATACACCTCGTCCGTTCGGTTGATCGAGCAAGGTGCAGGTTTCTTGATTGAACTATTGTTTGATTGATTTGTGTAGTGCAACGGAGGGCACTTGGCCTGCGCGGACTGTCGCGGTGAGCACCCGGGAACCAGCGGCAGTGCCACAAGTGCAAGCATGGCGGCAGCTTCGGCGTGCGGAACACGGCGATGGATGCCGTCCTCTCCTCGGTGAGGGTGGAGTGCCCGCACGAAGGCTATGCGTCGGTGTTCTGGGAATGGAGGTCCCCGGACTTGCCTGCCTGCGGCCCACAGTGTGGCTCCACCAGTGACCTTGTACGGCCCATCTTCACCAGCAAACACTCAAGACCCTCGCGAGGGGCCAAGCCTCGCAAGGCGGACGACGCAAGACCTCCTCAGGGTCGGCCTCACCAGGCTGGCTCGCGAGGGGCGGAGAGATCAAGGCAAGGGACACCTCGCGAGGTTTCTGTGATGCAAGCCATGACGACTGGAGCCAGGCGGGCGCCAGCATGCGCAATGTCCTCATTTCCTGTTTGGTGCTAAAGGGGAAAGCGCGGACGAGGAGTCCCGAGGCATCAGGCAAAGGTTTCCATATCAGTGCAACAAGGCCAAGACCAATAGGATGACAGGACGGAGGTCACCGTGGAGCCCAAGACGGCGTCACCACCAGAGCCTTTGGCAGGCAAAGACTACTTTTGTCAGGATAGCTTGTACTAGTTGTCTCCCTTTGAATTTGGCCGTTGTGAGATCCCTTCCCGCTCAATATTTGGGAAGATGACCAGGGCCTCTATAAATAGGACTAGCCACCACCATAGAAGGGGATCGGATCCAGATCATCCCCCAACCACTCAAGTTCGGCAAGCACAGGAACACCTCTCCTCACGAGGCTGTTCTTCCGTTGTAACTGTTCATCCTTAGCCCAAGAGGAAATCCACCACACCACACTGGAGTAGGGTATTACACCACAATGGTGGCCCGAACCAGTATAAATCTTGTCTCTCGCGTTCTTTTGGTTCGTCGAGCTAGGCCGTGAGTTCGTAGAGCATGCGAGCTAGAGAGGGGGAGAGATCTTTGTGCGCACCCCAGTGTTCGAACCTGAAGGGTTTTGCCGAAACCTGAAATCCGACATTTGGCGCGCCAGGTAGGGGTGTGCCGAAGCTTTCCTCTTTGTCGATCCGCGCTTCACCACTCCACCAAGTTCATGGCCGACGCTCGCCGGGCCCGTGCTGAGCGCCGTGCCGCTCTCGCCACCCCTGTTGCTCAGGCAACCCTTGTCGGCGGACCTCCCCGCCATTCTCCATCACCCGCCGCCAACGCCGCCACCGGCCTGGCAGCAAACAAGCAGGAAGCCTCTTCACTGCACCCCTTTGTGCGGCTAGACGGTCGCACCACCACCCCATCGCTGACTCCGGCCGTCTCATCGTCTAACGCTCGCCGCGCCCCCACGGACGCGCAGGCCATGCTGCTCATGGCACGCGATCTCCTGCGCTACCGCCCGGTTGACGACCTCTACGAGGACTGGTTGGACCGCATCGCCCAGCTCTTCAGCGCCGCGGGGGGCTCTCCTGCACCATCTCTCTTTTTCCCTCGTCCGCCCCCGGCTGCGGGCGATGTGGCTCAAGGAGGACCTCCGCCCCCTCAGCACCAAGATGGCACCCTCGCGCCGAGTCGCATGGCTCACGGAGTGCCTCAGACTTCCCCACGTCAAGACGGTGTCCTCGCTCCAAGATGCACGGCCCACCGGCGTGATCCACCGTGTCGTGTGCCCGCGCATGAAGAAAGAAGTTGCCAGGAGGTTCCTCGTCCGCAAGAAGATGCTACACCGCTTCCAGCACCACCACGTCAGGATCACTTGCTGCAGCAGGGCCATGTGCCACTTGCCGTGGCAGCACAGGGAAGTCAAGGTCAAGCTCTGCCTCCGCGACGGCCCCGGTGGCCACGGCGGGCAGTCGCGCCTTCAATCCTGAGCTGGGTAGCGTCGTCTGGCCGGGAAAATTCAAGCCGGATCTGCCTCCTCGCTACGACGGCACTCCCAACCCTGCAAAGTTCTTGCAGATCTATGAGCTGAGCATCGATGCGGCCAACGGCGACGAAAAGGTCATGGCGAACTGGTTTCCCATGGCTCTCAAGGACGGCGCTCGCTCATGGCTCCTGAACCTACCTCCAGGCTCGAATTCCTCCTGGGATGAGATGCGCAACCACTTCATCGCCAACTTCCAGGGCACTCGCGACCACCCCCCAGTCGCAGGTGATGGACGAGGCCATCATCTTAGTGTTTTTCGACGGCGTCTGCGACATCAAGATGAAGGAGGACCTCGCCATCCATGAGGAGTTGTGCACGAACTTGGAGCTATTCAACATAGCAACCAATTGTGCAAGAGCTGAGGAGGGGCATCTCTCCCTCCTCGAGCTCCCTGCTGCGGATCCAGAGGAGAAGAAGGCTAAGGTCAAGGACGTGAAGCGTAAAGGAGTGGCCATACTCATGGCGGAACCAGACACCAAGCGCGGCCGAGATCTTCCCGAGTCGTCCAAGGGCAGCCGTACGTTCTGCGCCTTCCACAATGTGCACACGCACAACACCAACGATTGTCAAGAGCTCAGGGCCATTCGAGATGGACGCTTTGGTCGACGCCCCGAGCGCAACGACCGGGGCTACGGCCGAGGAGGTGGATGAGGTGGAGGACGTTGGAACGATCATGGGCCCTGCCAGGAGTGGAGGGACCAGCCTCGCAAGGATCGTCCTCAGGGCAACCCTGGTCTCCCTCCGCTGCCGCCGCCAAGAAGGAACGACGACCACCAGCAAGACGAAGGGGCTGGAGGCTTCCAGTAGCCGCGCACCATCGCCTGCATCTTGGGTGGGGCTCAGGCCCCAGCCTCCCAGCGCATCTTCAAGCAGTTCTCTCGTGAAGTGAATGCAGCCCTCCCCAAGCTCGAGGTTACGCGCCCACTTAGGTGGTCCAAGTACGCCATCACCTTTAGCTCGGCGGACCAGCTCAAATGCGCGGCAACCGCTGGCGTCCTCCCAATGCTCTGTTCACCCATCAACAGCAATGTCCAAGTCACCAAGACACTTATCGACGACGGCGCAGGGCTCAGTGTCCTGTCCGTCGAGACGTTCGACAACCTTCAAGTGCCATACGATCAGCTCCAGCCCACTGAGCCTTTCTCAGGAGTGACAGACGGCCCCACCACCCCGATAGGGCAAGTTCGCCTCCCTGTCACCTTCGGTCAACGCGACAACTACCACACCGAGCTCGTCGACTTCGATGTCGCCCACATCCGCGTGCCATACAATGCCATCCTCGGGTACCCAGCACTGGCCCAATTCATGGCAGTCACCCACCATGGCTACAACGTCCTCCAGATGCCGGGAAGCGGCGGAATCATCATGGTCCCTTGCGAAGAAAGATACGCACTGTGCTCCCTCGAGCGCACCTTCCAAGCTGCGTCAATCGAAGACCTTGACAGCGCGGCTGCGCAGTACCCTCCTGAGGCCAACCCCGAGAAGAAGAAGAAGCTCCTCCGCACTGGGCCTCAAGGGAGCGGCACCTCCAGTGGTGCCCCTTCAGGATCTGCACCAGCGCCTGGGGCGCCTCCCTCCCTCGCATAGGGAAGCGCGCCCGGCGCCCTCCTCGGGCAGGGCTCGAGGGCTCTCTTTTGAAGGGCCTCGGACCTGGCCAACATCATAAGGGGAGGCGCTCGGGCACCATGTGGAGGCGTGCTTCGCGGCACACTTCCCCCAGGAGGACACCAAGCAAGGAGCACCCGGTGCTCAGGAGTTCATCACCAAGGCATCTTAGGAGCTTCAGGAAGCAAGAGCAATACGCGGCGATCGCCGCCCACCTGGCGCTGCTCCCCACCCAGGCGAGGATGGTGAGCTGCGCGTCTGCATCGACATCCCAAGGCTCAACAGGGCCGCATCTCAGGAGCGCTTTTGGCCTTCGCGTGCTGTACGGTGTGAGGGTCCACCTCACAGCTACGTTCGCATGCTGTTCGGCCTGCCGAGCGTAGCAACCGCCTTCCAGCGCAACCTGTGGAGCACCCTAGTGGGTCAGGAGGCCAGGCACCAAGCAGTCCTGGCGGAGATGGAGACGGTCCTCAGGAGGCCACCCGAGCCTCTAGAGCCTCCCGAGGCTCAGGTTCTCGGTGGCTCGTGAGAAGCGACTTCTTCGCTACGTGTCTTCAGCTACCCCAACACTCCTTCAGCAACCAAACCAGGTGACATTTTTCCAAGTCCATTCAGCTAGGAGCGCCCCCTGGGCTGCATCATCCCTAGGCCACGTGGGTCCATCTTGCGGCATGTATCCGCTTGCATCTTTAGTTCACCCTTCTAGGGGCGCCCCTCGGGCTGCATTAACCCCAGGCCGCTCGGGTCTGACCCAGTGACATGTATCGTTCTCGCATTTACCTAAGCTAGTTGCTTTTCAAGCATAATCTATCTATAGATATCACTTGCTTGATTGTCACCCACCATGGGAGCCACGCACCGATCGTCTTTCTTTAGGATCCTTCGCATAAGAAGGCTAGGCACGGTGTCTGTGCTCGGGCCCGTCCCTGCAGCGTCGATAAATCCAACGGCTGAGCTCTGTCTGGTGGGCCGGCCCCGTTCACGTCACCTCCTGGGGTCATTGGTGCTTGGCCTTCTCGTGTGATAGCCTCAGGAAATTCATTTGGCGCAGGTTATCTAACCATCTCGCAGGAACGCACAGCCATCAAGAACCAAGACCAGGCGCAACCCACCTTGAGCTAGGGCCTCGTGAGTCCCGTGCTGGCTCATGAGTGCCCATACACACCTCATGTCAGGGCGGGGATGTACACGCCCTGGGGGTGCACCGCGGTAGGGAGTCCCCTCCCACGTGCCAGTGACGGACCAACAATCACCATGGCGATTTGTGCCCTTCCTCGCGCTAACCTGCAGGAGCTTCCTGAGGACTACAGCGGGTGTTACCATGGACTCTCTCTCTTCTCCCATGCAATTCGCTTGCGTGTTAGAAGGGTGGATCCTGAGCATCATGACTCAGGAGCTCTTAATGGCTCTCCAACCCTCACCCCATGGCCTTGACAACGGCATCGTGACTTGGCATACTAGCAGCGGCTGAGCTCGCTCGAGGGCCGGGACCTGAGGACATAGAGCACCAGGAAGAGCATGGAGAAGAGGGGAAGGCTCGCACGGGCCTAACCTAGCTACCCAGCCACGGCCGACGCCCAAGTCTGGTGCAACACGAGAAACTAGCTCCGAATTACCAAGATAAGTCTTGTACCTAGACCGACCCAGCGCTACAACATAAGATTCTCGCCTTTTCGCTGCCCTGCTACGGTAATGTCGCCTCCCTTTCCTATCCTCAGGTAGTTGCTTGCACGCTAAAGGGGGCCTCTTGAGCTTCGCGCCTCAGGAGCTCTTACTGGACCTTGGGCCGCTCACCTCCTGGCCTTGACCACGGCATCGTGACCTGGCATACCAGCGACGGCTACAGCCTGCCTGGGGACCGGGACCTGTCAGCGTAGAGCACCAAGCTACCGCGGGATTGGAAAGGGGAAACCAAGCCTCAGCGGGACATGCGCTCACAAATTATCATGAAAAGGATAATATCAACAAAAGACATTACAGATCTGTTACACACCCCCACGGGGTCCGTTCTGATTCCTCGCAGGAAACAAAAGAAAGGAGTTCCTAGGAGCTCTATTTACGCGCGCCGAACAGCGCCGACGCTATCATCAACAGTGGGCCACGAGAGGCCGGTGCCAACCCCATCCGGATCAGCGGCGGTGGTGGCCGGATGCTGCGGCCTTGCTCCGAGAGCGGCGAGAGCTCGGGGGCACGTAGCTGTCGTCGCTTGTCTTCGGAGACTCGACGAGCTCGGGAGAGTCCCTGGACCACCAGAAGTCACCACTGTCGCCGGAGGAGTTGCGGGCGAGGCCAGTGGCAGGCCCGGCGCCAGCCACTGCACCGTCCTGGCGACCCCCTTCAGGGCAACACTCCAACCGGCGGCCTTCCTCATCGAAGACCTTGAAGAGTAGCGTGGAGGAGCCATCGTACTCGAAGTGGATGGCGAGGGCGCCATTCGCACGGCAGACTCGGGCGACCCCGACCTAGCCGCGAATCATGAAGATCCTCCCGGTTGCGACGGCTTCAACCTCCGATCCAATTGCAGGGGTGTCGCAGTCGGCGTGCTACAGCCAAAGCTCAAGGGGACCTCTCGACGGCATCTCGGTGGTGAAGAACTTCGGGAAGTGAATCCAAGTTCTTGGAGGCATCGCCGCCCACAGCATGAACTCGCGCGAGGAGTCCGCGGCATGGACCCCAGGGGCGACAGCATGCGTCACCGTTGCGCGGTGACCACGGCCCTGGCGCGGGTGGCGGCGCTCGTCGCTCCTCCCTCCGGAGCCCTCGGCTTGAGCATACAAAGGCAACGGGTACCCAGGAGGTGGCCGCTCGTACCATGGTTGCGACACTACTGGCCTCACGACCATCTCACAAAGATGGGACCGCCTCTTCTTCGGCGGGAGTAGCTCGGACTCATTGAGGGGAGTCTTGCCCTTCTCCGTGGCCGAGAACCTCCGTATCGGTGCCATGACCGCACCAGCGAGCAGTGGAGCAAGGAAGAAGAAGAAGAGGGAGAAGCAAGGGAAGAGATGGGTGACGGGGGCTTCGCCCCCCACTTCCCATTTGTAGCCAAGGGGAGGCCAACCGTCGGCCTCCACAATCTAAGGTAATAATGTTATTTTTCTGCATGCAGCAAGGACCTGTCAAGTCGGGCAGTTGCCGAGGCGGCATGGGGAAGCGGAGACGCCCACGCCCAATCAGTCGCCACACGCCAACCGTGGCCGCAGGCTGATGGGGCCCGCGGTACTCCATGCTTGCCTTTTGGCTTCGCCTCAAAGCCAAGCCCGAGCGCTCCTTGGGCCCGGGTGCTACTGTTGGCATTATGGGAACGGGGGTTGATACGTCTCCAACGTATCTATAATTTTTGATTGCTCCATGATATTATATATTCTGTTTTGGATGTTTAATGGGCTTATTTATACACTTTTATATTATTTTTGGGACTAACCTATTAACCGGAGGCCCAGCCCAAATTGTCGTTTTTTGCCTATTTCAGTGTTTCGCAGAAAAAGAATATCAAACGGAGTCCAAATGGAATGAAACCTTCGGGACCGTGATTTTTGGAACAAACGTGATCCAGAGGACTTGGAGTGGACATCAAGCAATCAACGAGGAGGCCACGAGGCAGGGGGGTGCGCCCTCCACCCTCGTGGGCCCCTCGTGGCTCCACCGACCTACTTCTTCCTCCTATATATACCTATGTACCCTGAAAACATTGGGGAGCACCATGAAAACCTAATTCTACCGTCGCATCCTTCTGCACCCAAGAGATCCCATCCTGGGGCCTTTTCCGGAGCTCTGCCGGAGGGGGCATTGGTCACGGAGGGCCTCTATATCAACTCCATGGCCCCTCTGATGATGTGTGAGTAGTTTACCTCAGAACTTCAGGTCCATAGTTATTAGCTAGATGGCTTGTTCTCTCTCTTTGGATCTCAAAACAAAGTTCTCCTCGATTCTCTTGGAGATCTGTTCGATGTAATCTTCTTTTGTGGTGTGTTTGTCGAGATCCGATGAATTGTCAGTTTATGATCAATATTATCTATGAACAATATTTGAATCTTCCCAGAATTCTTTTATGTATGATTGGTTATCTTTGCAAGTCTCTTCGAATTATCAGTTTGGTTTGGCCTACTAGATTGATGTTTCTTGCAATGGGAGAAGTGCTTAGCTTTGGGTTCATTCTTGCGGTGCTCGATCCCAGTGATAGAAAGGGAAACGATACGTATTGTATTGTTGCCATCGAGGATAAAAAGATGGGGTTTATATCATATTGCATGAGTTTACCCTCTACATCATGTCATCTTCCTTAAAGCGTTACTCCGTTCTAATGAACTTGATACTCTAGATGCATGCTGGATAGCGGTCGATGTGTGGAGTAATAGGAGTAGATGCAGGCAGGAGTCGGTCTACTTGTCACGGACGTGATGCCTATATACATGATCATACCTAGATATTCTCATAATTATTCGCTTTTCTTATCAATTGCTCGATAGTAATTTGTTCACCCACCGTAATACTTATGCTATCTTGAGAGAAGCCACTAGTGAAACCTATGGCCCCCGGGTCTATTCTCTATCATACAAGTTTCCAATCTATTTTATTTTGCAATCTTTACTTTCAATCTATATCATAAAAATACCAAAAATATTTATCTTATTATTATTATCTCTATCAGATCTCACTCTCGCAAGTGGTCGTGAAGGGATTGACAAACCCTTTATCGCGTTGGTTGCGAGGTTCTTATTTGTTTGTGTAGGTACGAGGTGACTCGTGCGTGGTCTCCTACTAGACTGATACATTGGTTCTCAAAAACTGAGGGAAATACTTACGCTGCTTTGCTGCATCACCCTTTCCTCTTCAAGGGAAAACCAACGCATGCTCAAGAGGTAGCAAGAAGGATTTCTGGCGCCATTGTCGGGGAGATCTACTCCAAGTGAAGACATACCAAGTACCCATCACAACTGTTACCCTTCACATTACATTATTTGCCATTTGCCTCTCGTTTCCCTCTCCCCCACTTCACCCTTGCCGTTTTATTCGCCCTCTTTTCCTTTCGCCCTCTCTTTCCGTTCGCTTTTTCTTCGCCTGTTTGCTTGTGTGTCGGATTGCTTTCTTGTCACGATGGCTCAAGATAATACTAAATTGTGTGACTTTGCCAATAAAAACAATAATGATTTTATTAGCACTCCGATTGCTCCTCTTACTGATGCTGAATCTTCTGAAATTAATACTACTTTGTTGAATCTTGTCATGAAAGATCACTAAAAAAAATACACTTCCGTGATGATACGTGTTTGTCACAGTAGGTCACTTTTTTTGTCATGCATGTACATCCATGACAAATTTATGACAGAATCAAGATAGTCATACATGTGCTGTCGTAGAAGTTTTCCATGACATTACCAAAATTATCATCACGGAAGTGTCCACTTCCATGACGATAAATCACGCGTCACAGAAGTGCTTTCGTCAAGGGTGACCGACACGTGGCATCCACCGTAACGGAACGCCGTTAAGCTATTGGGTCGGGTTTTGGATCCGATAACCCGTTAACAGTCACGACCAATGGGGATTTTCCACGTAAAATCATCATTGAATGGAGGAGACACGTGTCAACTCATCCAATGGGTGAGACGCACCTATGATATGTTGACACGTGGACCGGCCCATCAAGTTTAAATGGGCCGGCCCAACTGAAGGCCCACAAGATTTTGCGGGCCATAATGGGCCGGCCTAGCTAAACCACGAGATTTTGCAGACCATAATGGGCTGGACCAGCTAAAGGCCCACAAGATTTTGCGGGCCATAATGGGCCGACCCAGGTAAAGGCCCATAAGATTTTTGTGTGCCATAATGGGCCGGCCCAGGTAAAGGCCTACAAGATTATTGAGGATCATAATGGGCTGGCCCAGCTAAAGGCCCACGAGATTTTGCCGACATTAATGGGCCGACCTAGCTGTAGGCCCACAAGATTTTGAGTACCCTAGTAGGCCGGCCCATTAACTGCCTGCAATGTTTTGGGCCAAATGTCGGCCCATATTTGATCCGGTCCATTAATGGCCTGCCACGCTCCGGGCCTAATAGTGGCCCATATGAGATCCGACCCATTAAAGGCCTACCACGTTCTGGGCCAAATTACGGCCCAGATCAGGTCCGGCCCTTTAAGACGCTTTGGGCTCAAATATGGCCCATATCAGATTCGGCCCATCAACTGGACACTATGCTTTTGGGCCCATTTGCTAAAGGCCCACTTAGTAATTCAGCCTGATATTAGTTTTGGCCTGTTAAGGGCCCGTTTAACTTTTCGGCCCTATATTAATTTCAGCCTGTTAAAAGCCCTTCATATAGTTGGGCCTAACTACGGCCCAGTTTGCATCCAGCCTGCTCGCAGCCGATATCTGATTGGGCCAAACAAGGACCGAGACAATTTTTCGTCCTGTTAAAAGCCCGTGATTTGATTCGCACAATCATGGGCCGGGGTTCATTTCGGGCTGCCGGCCCGTGAGCTGATCGGCACGTTTCAGGCCCAACCTACATCGTGATTGCATGACGGCCCAATTATGTACCGTAATTTTACGGTTTGGCCAGTTTACTGCGAAGAAAGGATATATATACAGTAAAATAACTGCAGCATCATGAATAAGAAAAAACCTAGACTATACAATAAAGAAATTACGGCATATTACATCCACTGGGCATCAAAGTTCGCCACTATGATAATAAAGCACAAGCAAACAGCAGATTACATACACTGGGCATCAAAGATCGCCACCAGTGCAAATAAACACGCCGACAAAATAATATACAAAACCGACAGCACTTCAATAGAGTTCAACAAAGGTTAGCCCTGCTGGGGAGCTGCAGGGCAAGCAGCTGAGCAAAATGATGAGACTGCGCTTGTTCAACACTTGTACCTTCCTCACTCTGAAAGATAAACAAGTAGACAGATGACATGTTTTGCACATAAAAGTATCAGTGCTAACAATTCATCACATTTCTTACTGACGAATAAAGTGACATAGTTTAAAATTGCATAAACAAGCAATTTGATGCAAACACCAAAAATAAACAGCCGTTGCAGTCATGCCTAACCAAATATATACAACAAAGTTTGAAGGCTTGAGATGGACAAACTTACATTATTGGTGAAGACAGGCTCTATAAAGGCCTTGTCCATGCTGATGGGGGGGGGGAATTCAAGAAGTTTACCACAAAATCTTCTTCAAAAGCATTGCATTTATTCTACATTTTGTTAAGAGTAAATATAGATGTGATAATATATGAAAAAATGGAGAATATTTAAGATAAGATGAAGAGTGATGCTACATAACCAAGTAGCTATAAATGTAAGTGCAGCGATACAGGCAAAAGGTATAGCCAAGAGAAATGCACAGCTAAAATTCTTCAGTGCCAACCTTATGGTAAGAGTAAGTATAGATCTGATGTGTAGAAAATGGAGGGCAAAGGAAAATAAGCTGTAGAGTGATGGTACATGAACAACTACCTGTCATTATAAGTACACTGAAAAAGGAGATCATGTACTTACAAGAGCAATGCAGAGCTAAAAAAACATTGGCATTGGATATATTCTACACTAATGTAACCATTCATACAGATCAGATAATTTGGAGCGAACAATTGATAAGCAAGCTATCATGCATACTGCTGTCACATAATGAACCAGGTATGTATGCAAGTACAGTGATACAGGACAACAGGTACTAACAAGAGCAAAGCAGCGGGCAGCATATTTGCTATATCCTATCATTCTTGTCAAACCGGAGTTCTTCTTCGAGAAGATTTCCTGCAAAAAAGATCCGTAAGGCACATGCGGAAAAGTAGAAGTTCAAATTTTCATGTGATTTCATAGACAGTACCTCATCCTGGGAACGAGACCAGTGCATAACAAGGTTTTTCCATTCAATGTCTTCTAAATTTAGCACAGGAGACTTCACCGGAAATTCATTTATAGACTTGCCATCAAAGTGTGATTTCCTCAGGTAACACCGATACTGCTGCAATGCTTCCTTGAAAAGCACAAGCAAGATTTGCTCGTCATGACTATCCAGATTGACCCTCGCCTAGTTACAACAATGTAATGTAAATCATTGATGTGTTCAATCAGCAGAAAACAGGAAAATAATAACCATGAATAATAGCACTTACACGTAAGTTGGACAGGAAAATGTGAAAATGGTGTTTGTCTTCACAATAATCTTCCCATGATGGGAATATATGCACATAGTCCCTAACAACATTGAAAGCATTGTCTTTTAAACTGGGAATAAATGGAATGGGGTTCCAATCTGCAGGAATTGGCCGTCTCTGCAGTTGGGATAGGTCTTCGGCCGGTGGACTTGCTGTACTTTTTGCTGGGGTGGGATTTTTCTGTGGACTCCGCCACCCCCACCCCCACCCCGCCCCCACCCGCGTCAAGTTTTCTTCGTTCGACAAGGCCCCACCACCGCCCCCACAACCACCGTCCCCACCCAAGCCCCTTCGATCGCACCGGCGAATTCCGGCGAGCTCTGAAAAATCGACTGACCCAATTTTGAAATTTAGTCTACTGTGATTTAACTAGTGTGGAAATAAAAGGGGAAGACCATGAGCATTGCGAGTATGGTGTTGAGCGTGCCATGGCGGATCTGAAGGTGCAAACCGGACAAAGGCAACTTCGCAACCAAGACAAGAAATCGGAGTAAAGCAGTGGCGATCTATTTTCTTGCTGCGATAAATAAGTTGAGCAGATACGAAAGAGTACCGCCTCTGGTGCGGCGCCGTGTACGCATCTACTGAAAATTTGATGGTGCTGCGGTGGCGATGGTTGTCGACGGCGTGGAAGCAGATCTAGGAGGGTAGACGGTGACGGCGGGGCGCGGTGGACGAGACGGTCGTAGGAGCGGCGCCGGCAAGGTGGACGGCGGCGGGGATGAAGCGAGAGGACGGGATGCAAGGATCCCGGTCTGAAGCCGTGGATGAGAGAGGTCGATCTCTTGTAATGGACGGCGGCATCGGGGTATTATCTCCGGCATGGTGGAGGAGGACGGCGGTGGATGGGGTGGCAGACGGTGGCGGTGGACGCAGGAGGGTGGGGTGGAGAGGGTGTTTTGGCGCCCACGGAGTACGAATGGGAAAAAGGGAGGTAGAGAGGAAGGGGGGAACCATTTATTCATGGCATGCTTGTCTCAAATGCGAGCAAATTTACAAACTTAGCCCCCGTTTCAAATTCCTACTACATCACAGCAACACTAGTCGGTTGGGGATAGGACGGTAATCTCACACACCGAATATTTTCCGACGAGAGTTTGTTTTTGGCGCCCACCGTGTATGAATATGAATCGGGGAGGGAGTCGATTTCGGCCGAGGACACACTATGTTTTGGCGCCCACCGTGTATGAATCTGGGTGAGGCGGTTACGTCACGTTTGGGTGAAATTACAAACCTACCCCTATCGAAACGTATAAAAATCCAGCATATAGGCTTTGTGTGGCAGGGATAGGCAGTAGTGATTTCCATCTCGCAGATTTTGGTTTTGGGCGGTTACTGCGACTTTCCCCGCTTCGTTCAAATTTTGTAGAGTGCACATTTACCATGCCAACTCAATTCGAATCCCGTTTGTATTCTTTCTTTTTTTCGGGTGGGATCCATTTTCAATTGGAATTACATTCTATATACATCATTTTTTTATATATACTTTCAAAAGCACAACAAAGAATTCTGCTCCTTTATATGTATAATATGATTTACAAATACAACGATCTCGAAATCTTAAGGTTGAATTCGAAATTTTTTAACCTAATTATGTTCTACTAAAATGTATGGATCAGTAATATCTACATATTAAATAACATAGATGTGCGTGAATTCATATGAGTATGCATGTTTGATAGATCAATTTTGGTTCGAGTATGCGCCCATCTCTCTCGCATGCATGCTCCTTCAGGTAGCTATCACTCTCTTTTCTCCAGCTCACCCGCACGCTCACTTCATGTTGCTCCTATCCTCGCAAACATGGTCTCTCGAGGTCTCCCTTGAGAAGTGTCACACTCTCCCTATCATTATACATTACACAGTTTTCATTATCTCTCACGTCTCTACTGTTCTCTGGTATCACTCGGTACCTAAGCTTTCTTTTTCACCGCCAAACACACAGTCTCCACTCATCTTTCACTTTGTCTTTCTCTGTATGGGATTCTCTCACACACCCTATATGTCTGTACATATGACTCATACCACTAAAATTACTCTCTCTATCTCTCCTGTAGACACAACATTTGTTGCGGTCTCCTTTTCGTCTCCATCCCAGACTGACATTATTCATTTGTTTACCGATCAAACAACCCCGACTACCGTCTCCTCTCTCTCTCTCTCTCACACAGACACACACACACACAACTCCTGCTTCCACTCCCCTTCCCGACTACCGTCTCTCTCACACACACACAAAACTCTCGCTTTCGCACCCCGACTCGTATTTCTCTCACAAACATTTATCCACTAGCTAGCCTCTAGATAGGTTTATACACCCGCACACTCGTGCTTCCACCATCGCATACATGTCTCTCTCCCACTCCTTGTATCTATGTAGATTTTTCTTCCCTTCTTGAGACACGCCCTCTCGATCATGCACACACAGACTATCACCTCATTTTAAGCTGATACCTATCGCACACACACTCCTTGTGTCTTTGTCACACATGCACTCCGTTCTCCTCCACTCGCCCTCTCTCTCACACACACATGGGCTTTTTGCAACAACTAGCAAGATGCCCATGCGTTGCACGGAACATCAAGATGCATTTGTATGAGTAGTTTATCTTGTGGGGGAAAAGGATGAACGAGGGAAGGCCTTATTTGCAAATGTGGAGAGGGGTGTGGGTATCTTTTTGCAAAATTGCCATAGTTTCCTTCCTATATGTCAGATATAGATCGGACGGCCTATATTGCAGGATGGCAGGCACACGATCATCACCGACAATGCTTATTATAAGAGTAGGGATAAAAAATAGAGTTGGTGATGATGGTGGGCCTGCCATCCTGCAATGTAGATCGTCTGATTTATATCTGACGGATAGGAAGGAAAATATGGCAATTTACCACTCTTCACCACATTTGCAGATAAGGCCTTCCCTTGTTCATCCTTTTCTCCCACAAGATCCTGATGTTCTGTGCAACGCATGGGCATCTTGCTAGTAAGAGTAGAAATTAGACATATACCACTTCTCGAATCTTGAAACCAACAACATTCCTCCCTTATCTCATCAAAACCGCCAAAGGAATATATTTTGAGGGAAACATAACATATTTTTAGTGATATATGTATTTCAAAGCTAGACTTTTTTCTATCAAATCGGTGAATATGTATTAATGATTAATCTACTTTGATTGTGTGGCAATGCATTGGCACATTGCTAGTAGTTATTATAATTTTTCGGACACCAGACAAATGGTGGAGTACATATACGAAGAGAAGAGGCGCACGCACGCAGTCGGCCTCTCGCTGTCTCGCACACATGAGTGTTACGTAAAGGCGACATTAACAAATAAACTCTAAAACCCTAGGGGCACGATTGCTGCATTCGCAGGTACCGGGTACGTGGTGGAGCACCTTTGTAGGAATAGTCAGCTCGCGTGATAATTTGATCCGTAGGAGTTGATGGTCGGGACCACAGGTGAACGACTTGGAGCGCGGTGGCTCGCCAGTTGCCACAGATCGAGTAGCCACATTTAAAATATTGTTTTTAGCGGGGTTAAGAGTTCCGATTTTCAATGGCGCGTTATAAGTAGTAAGTAGTTTTTAGAACGATTGGTATGGAGCGAAAATGGAATTCATAGTACTACGTACCTCCTTGGCGTATGGTTGTATGGTTTTTTTATGGAGGTTGTATGAGTTTATGTTGCGAGATTTTGAACCTGGTAGTTCTAGGGCAAATACTATGGTTTAGATTTAGATGCTGGTTTTCTTTAATTAAAATTGGAAGGGGAAACCCTTCTTCGATTAAAAAAACTACTACCTCCATTCTGGTTTACTAGTCCCCATCGTACTTTGGGTCAAAGTTTGTCCACGAACTTTGCTTGTAAAATGTGAATGGAAAACGAGATTTTGTTATACCCAAACAAAAAAGACTCGAGGGAGTGATTTCTCTGACACGGACGTGACCTCTCATAGCGCAGACATTGAACCGGTGCGCCGGCCAAGAGGGCCGCACTCGCTTCAGGCCCGGCTGAGCACGCCTCCTCGCCGCGTGCAACCAGCTTAAGACTGCCCCGCCTGCCTTCATTGAATCCGCGCGTGTGCTGGCAACACATCCTTCCGCGAGCCGGCAAGCATTTTAGAACACAAAAAATGACTAAAATATAATTAATTTACGCATGGTCTTGACTTGTTGTGCTCGCACTGGTAGCAGGAACTAGTAGAGGATTTTCTTTATTTATAACTCTCCTCACATTTTTTTTGGCTTTGAAGTGAAACATGGTTGTGGACATTATGTATGAATGTGCAGATATCTGTGAACATGAGTTTGATGTGGAAGTTGAACTTGGAATGTCGGGCTTGCGCGTGAACTATACCATGTCCAATGCTTCGTTTGTTATTGTTTGGAAAGTAATTGCTATTATTACATGACCCGAAAAAAAACATTTTGTGCCACATCAGTAGATGCACGGACATCACAACAGGCATGCTGACTGGATAAACATTTGAACCTAGCTATTATGAAGGAAATTTTGTATTGACAACAGTTTTAGATAGCAGGAGAGACCTAGCCTGCTCTGCCTCTGCTAGCTTATTTCTGGCTTCTTCCATCTCTTCTTTGGCTTGGGTGAAGAGAGCATCTGATTGCTCTTTTCGCTTCTTCAGGAACTCAGCTACATTCTCAAGGGCTGATGCACGCTTTCTTTCAGCCTTTACTAATGCCACGAGGGCACGAACAGCTGACGACTCCACCTGGCTTGTGTGTAATCCAGAATCATCTAGGAATTTGCACCTTGTGTATAATCCAGCATCATTAGGGAACTGGCACCTTGTGTGTAATCCAGCCTCATTATGGAAACATGATCTCGAGGTTGACCATACTTCCCTCCTCGCAGGAACTGCATCCTGACATGAAGTTACTTCTTTTTTAGATCAGTACTCAGAGCAACCTAGATCCATTTAGTAGAAGCCAGATAAACAGAACTCGGACAAGTGAATTCAAAAGGAAAAAATAAATAAAAACAGACTACAAGGTGAGAACACCCACTTCCTACATCAAGCTAAAAACGAAAGCATTAGGACGATTAAGACTCTTCTTATTACACATCAAAGAACACCATGCTTAAGAGAAACAGAAACTACAACATATACACATCGAAGAACACGAGGCTACACGAAAGTAATTGAAAGGGTGTTACTTACCAAAGCTCGTTTTACAGGTTCGGTGCAGATCCTCTTTAACTTGCCACGCTCCTTGAAGATGTCCCGAATATTCCATGTTTGGTCTTCATTGCGCTTCTGCATGTTCGCACTCGTGGTTTTAAAATCTCAACATGGAAAGAAAAATATACTACTAGTAATACTCGCACATCTTGTGGGCAACATTAAAGCACTCATCTACCATGTTAGAGCATCTCCAACAAGATAAACTACTCATACAAATGCATCTTGATGCGTGCAACACATTGGCATTTTGTTAGTTCTAAAAACCTTTCCATCATTTGCCACACTACTGGTTGCAGATGAAAAACCTACCCAAGCATAGCGCGATACAGGAGCGACGCACAATTAGAAGCTGATATTCTGTTGGACAATGGAGGCTATAACCAATTACTTTTACGGGAACAATAGCACCCAGGAAATTTGAAGGGTAGGTATGAAACTGCATATGTACTGCTAAGTGATTCAATACACACATTACCAATCGAGGAGGAGAACAATGGTTGCGGCGGCCTCTGTGAGTCATGGTCGGCAACGGGAGTCAGTTCATTGTCCACGACGGTGGTACTTCTGTGCTTGGCGTCGTCTTCCGGGAAGCAGATCCGAGACCGTGGAAGACGATGTCGGGGAAGAGGCTCCGTGTACGACGACGACGGTGGACCGGCTCTAGTGCGGCGTACGAGGTCGTCGATGAGGCAGATGCGCTACGGTGGAGGAGTGCGCCGATGTAAAGGGGAGGAGCACGAAGGCTGCGGTTCTGTGGAGAAGTCTATTTTGCGGTGGGGATAGAAAATGGGGAGTATTCAGGTGTACTACTCTGGGTACCGGGGTGGGGTTGGCTGGGTAGGGTGAACCTGAAGTTACGAAAACAGCCCCCTACCAAGCGTCATCTGTAGGCCTGTTCCGAAGGCTATGATGGTAAATTCCCACTGCTCGAATCAGGGTCGCGGGAGATTTTCCCGCCGACCTCAAAATTTTGTGACACTGGACTCCCCGTGTGGCGTGTTGAGTGATTCGGCTAAGCAACTAGCGAGTACTAGTAGTAAACTCTGCATATTAGGTTTGACCGAAGTCAAACTTCCTAAAGTTTGACCAAGTTTATAGAAAAATATAAACATTTACCATAACAAATATGTATGATGTGAAAGTACATTCAATAATGAATCTAATGGTATTTATTTGTTATTGTATATGTTAATATTTTTTGTTATAAGCTTTCTGAGAGTTTACAAAACTTGACTTTGACCAATGCTAATACGCGGACTTAAATAAAAATGGAGGGAGTACACATTTGTTTTCTTAGTTTGTAGTGAACTAATGATTTGTTGAAATTGTGAAATAAATATGTTAGGCTATTGACTTCGAATGTAATGGTCTATACAATTCAATAGTTACAATCATTGTCGAATCCCAAGATGTATACAAGGTCTATAGTACTTCACAACATGCTCAAACTCACATAATCCCAGTCAAATGAGAATCTAAATGCATTTCATAGTTATTACTTTGTAGGATGCAACAAGAACAACAATAACTCTACATCAAACATTATAGAAGCAACATTTTGACATATCCCAATGTGTGAATGAAACGTGCAGAGAGAGCTTTTGAAGATGGAGCAGATAGGGCGGGAAAGATTGTATGTATGTGGACGAGAGAGTAGGAATCAAACCTAACGAGACAGAGAGAGAGAGAGGAAGAAGTTTGGTCTGTGAGAAAGATGCATACATGTAATATACGTGAGATGCGTGTGCATCTGGATTCTGTATACGTGGAAGGAGAAGAGACAACATGTTTGATGAGAGAGCAGGACAAACATGGATGAGAGGGGAAGGATCTTGTGGGTTGAGGGATTGACAATTTTGTGCGGGGAAGAGAGGGATTGGTAATTTTGTGCAAGAGAGAGAGGGCGGGGGGAGGAGTCAGTCAGCCGTCGTCACATCACCCTGCTTCCAAATGACCCCGCATTCCCTAGCGCGGTGTGGTCGCCGTCTTTGATCTGCTCGTTGCCCTCTTTGAAGATTGAGGTGTTGTGCATGTTGGGGTGTAAAGAAGCACAAGCGAGAGTGGTCGCCGTATAACCTTGGATGGGGATGAATTGTGTGCTCGGGGGAGTGTGTGTGTGTGTTGTGCTGCATGTGTCTCTGTGTGTGTGTGCGTGTCAGGTATTGAGAGAAAACAAACCTAAGGAGAGAGATGGGTATTCACGAAGAGATTGTGCGGGCCTTGAGGTGGGCAGGGGCCGGGTGAGGGTGTTAAAATGTGCGCGTTGATGCATGTGTTGCAGGACGAATCAAGAGAGATGGTTGTTGTGCTACGGATGCTCCTCTCTCTCTCACACACACACACACACAGAGACACACACACAAGTAAACTAGAAGACCGTTCTCTCATGTATGCAGAATGTATCGGCATCTGTCTATGTCTCACTCATGCATGATCATTTGCACACTCACACCTCTCTATGTCTGTATCACACGCACACCGTCTCCACATTGACCTTCCGCCACAACACACATATGGACACATACACACGTTCTCTCTCAGTCACACACACAAAATCAGTATTAAAAAAAACTAGGGCGCACCTAAAACGTCCAAATCCAAATAAACACGAACTGCAGCTAAATTCAAATACATGGAAATATTGCAGCATCAAGAACTTTCACAGGAAAAAAAGTTGAGTAATACTCGAGGATTGTTTTCACACACACAAAAAGGTTCGGTGGATGTCCTTCGAGAGCGACACGGTGACGCACCGATCGATCGACCGCGCGGCCGCGGTTCACGGGCTTGCACAGGATTCCGTATCGTGGCTGTGGTACTAACTAATAGAAGCGCTGCCTAAGTCTAATGTTTACGTGTACTAGTACGGTTTTCTTTTAAGTTTGACCAACCTTATATTTAAAACTAAAGTAAGCTCCCACACGCGCACTCATCAATATGCCGCCGCCGTTGCGCATGCCGGCGCCCGCCTGCTCCGGCCAACAATTTCTCGCCCATCACCGCCATGTCGCCGCCATCCCTGTGCCATGAAGCCGAAGGCTCGCCCGCTCACATCGTCTGCAGTCCCTCCTCGCGATGCCGCCGCACTGCCAAGCACGCGAGCAGCTGGTGGAGTCGCGTCTATGCACGCAGCGTACGAAGAGGAGGACGAGCGCGTGCTCCAGCACGCCAGCGAGGAGGAACTAGCGCGTCATTGTCATCTCCGCCCGCGCGGAGGAGGCGTGCATGGTGGCTGTCGCGGCGGAAGCCGGTCGCGCACGAGTCGAGCCTGCAAACCGGGTGCGGACGCGGAATCTACCTTTGAGACCTTGAATGCCACGTGGATCCTACAATCTGAAGGAGCAATTTGGGTCGGTCGACTCATGTGAGCCGTTTGATGCAACATGGATGGCTAGAAGGGCTTCTTCCACCTCTTCTACCGTCTTCTTCCTTCGCTCCATTGAACTTCTTTCACAAATCGACTGACCCAAATTATACTACTAGTACAAACGTATTAAGTACAGTAGGAACACGAAGATATGAGCAGTAGTACCAACTGCAAGAAGAACAGTAGTAAGACATAGTACTAGTACTACTGTACATACTAAAGAGTTCAAATAACGAGAAAGAACATAAACATAGTTCTACTGGGGCCTCAGCACAACACACCCTTGAAAATAAACTAATAAGCAACTAGTCCGCTTGACACTGGAGTAGAACCAGCATGAGCGACGGCACTGCCACCTATTTGGAGTCCGAGTCCACGTCCTCGACTTCGTCCTCATCCCTCTTCCTCTTCCTCTTCGCCGATGCTTCTTTGCTTGAACCAGACACTGAGCTCTGCTTCTTCATCCAACCCTTGTAGATATTTAAACAAAGGTAGGCATCCATTGCTGCGTACATGATGTGATCTTCATCTAATGTCTTCGACTCCCATTCATGATGAAACTCATGATGAGGTTTCTTTAGTTTAGCGTATGAAGGATCAATCATGGCTGCTGCCAGGGTCAGCATTGAAGGTTGAGAGGAGGACACCAAGCTTGCCTTCTGGAGATCGAAGGGCTGGCCTACAACGAGACCTATCCGACGCAGGACGTCACTGTCGTTCTTAAAGCCTAAAGTAACAAATTTCACTCTTTTGTCCTTGAGGAAGTTCTTAAAATCCTGGCACTCAACGTCGGCATGGCATATGTGGTAGACCAAGCAAACGTTATGTACGCAAACCTGGATCACGACGGGCTTCTTACTCTCTTCGTCCTTTAGATCCTTCTCTCGTCCCAGGACTGTGGTGTACTCAACATCTAGCCCAGCGACCCACTCATCCGTTGAACATGCGTAGGAAGCGAGCAAGCCATGCTTTCACCGTCTCAGATCCACGTGTGTAGATGACGATGAACTGATCGCCGGTGATGGCTCTAACCTGGTACTCAGCGGCGACCATGGAGATTTGGGAGGCCATGGATTTTGGAGGAGGGTTAGGAGAAGTTGAACTGTTGTACCCCGCAAAAAAAACTAGGAGCGAACTAATGTGAAAGGACGGGACGACTGGGAGCGAACTGTTGTAAGGTAGAAGACGGGGACGAGTAGGGCGTGCGAACGGCATGGGGTTGCTGGCTTGCCCGGTGGATAAACAGCTGCAAGCCCCCAAAGAGTTCTCGAGAACTATGCGGGACCCACTAGATGTCATGTCTACTAGACCCATATCGTAGGCCTGACGGTATAGCTTCTGCCTGTTCGCACGCCATGCCGGCGCGTGGATGTAACTTCACTTAATTCCGTCAAACGTCGTTCCTCCCACGACCTTCACCTCCCTCACACGGTCGCGCCCTTGGAGACTTCGACCGGCTATAAATGAGCAAATTTTTTTGCCTTTTTTTAGACAAGCAATTTTTTTTGCCTACTCTGCATGCATGATACTCCCTCTCGTCCTTTTTACTCCCGTCAACCGTTTGCAAAGTGTTTGACCAAATTTATACTTTTTTTTGAACGCCACCTTATATTAATTAACCAGCCAGACCAGTACACTCATTCGATACAATATTCCCAAAACACTTAGGCACGGTGCATTAACTTCTACCTCGTTTCTTGTTTCTTGACATATCAACCAATAGGAGATGTGGGTGTGCATGCTTTTAATGACTTGAGACTACCAAACACGACATGCAGTGGTTAGTTCATTGCATGCAATGCTATTAATTAGCAAATAAACATTAAGATCTCTCATTTTCCCCTCCTCGTTGGTCACAGTGCACAATCTAAGATGACTTGCTCACCTAGACAGAGGGAGTACTGATTATAATGAGTATAAGAACTACGTTTTATAATGAGTGTAAAAATATTGAATTGACATTGTGAATGTTGACACATTGTGGAATAGTTTTTGAAGTCTACAAAAGTACTCAACTAGTGTTATCGTTCTCCACAAAAAAATGTGTTTACCAATGCATGCATGAACACTAGTTACTCTAACCCCCCTCTCTTCTTTAATTCTTTGCCACATCAGCATGTTTGCTATTCCCGTGTGCTAAGATACCACCAATATGGCCAGCCTTAATCATCGCATGCAATAATTTAGTGCACCTTGAAATATGAACATGTGTGGGGCATGTTTGTTTTTAATGACTTGAGACTATACCTAGCCTGGCATGCAAGATGACTTATTATGCCTAGTTCCCCATACCTACAGGAAGCCCGTTCGTCTCCAAATCTTTTCCTCTCCATGTGTGGAAATAATATGCCTGCCAAACTCTCCTTCTCCCTCCGGCGGTCCCACCACTCCACCCCGTGTGAAAAAATCTGCATGCATGACTCTCCTCCCCCCACGCTCGTCCAATCCGTTGTGACCAGCAATATTTCCACCCCTTCGCTCCCCCATAAGTTACTCCAACAAATATGCCCACATAGCTGTTACTTAACTGTAGGTGCATTCGGTCACTGACATATGGGCCCAACATGGGTTTGGCCCACATGTTAATGATGCAACTGGACCTGCAGTTAAGTCAGTGCAGCTCAGTCCATATCTTACATAGGTGTGCCATTGCTCGCTATAAATACTGTGCCTCCCACGACATCGGTATCTCCTCCCCCTCACGTTCACGTTCATCCCTATCTCCTCCCCCTCCCTCTCACGTCGACCACCATGGCATCGCCCCCCCCAAGCTCTAGGAGCCCCTCGCAGCACCGCGTGGACGGTCACGCGTCGCCGTTCCGTTCCTCGCCGCCACTAGTCGAGGAGGACGCGTCGCCGTTCTGTTCCTCGCCGCCACTAGTCGAGGAGGACACGTCGGTGTTCCGCTCCTCGCCGTGACGCGTCGAGGTGGACATGTCGGCGTTCCCAATCTCACCAGCACGCGCGCCGGAGGACGCGTCAGCTCCCCGCTACGAGCCCCTAGCCTTGAGGAGCTTTGGAAAGAAATGGATGTCGCCTTGTGGGAGGCCTTGCCTCCAGCAGAGCACACCAAAATAGAGGCGGAGAAGAAGGCCGAGGAAGAGAAGCGCACCGCGGAACAAGCTGCCTGGGAGGCCTATGTCGCGTCCGAGAGAGTCAGGCAATTAGCTCTTTTGCAGAAGGCTCGTGTGAGGGCCGTGAGGGTGGCGGAGGACGCCCATGCCGACGCCCTGAGTGCAGTCGGGCCCAAGCGCCTCATCTACGCTTGGCGGTACATGGACCGGGTGCACGCTTCCAGCGAGGAGGAGTACTTGTTGGTGCCAGATCACCACACCGGTGAGATCGCGCTCGCCCGCTGGCAAGCCGCCAATCAGCACCTCGCGAGTTGCGAGGCTGAGGAAGAGGCGTTGTGTCGGCGCGCTGGGAAACGGCCGCGCACCAGGGCACTCGTGGCGCGCCGCAAGCGCTCCTGCGAGCGCCGTGGCTTTTAGGAGGAGTATAATTTTTGTTTCGTAAGGCGATCTCATTAGTTTTGGGACGCAAATGATAAATCCCGAACGTTCAGGAATTTTTAGCGTCCTTAATTAAGTATGTAAAAGGGAAAGTTTGGAAACCTTGTGTATTCGTACGCATTTTGCAAGTACGTGCATATAGCACAAACTTTACTATGTACTATCACACTACACGTCTCTCTCGATATATGCTTGCAGACTGTGCTAGTCCCTCCATCCAGGTCAATAAGTCATCTTCGGTTGTGCACCGTGACCAAGAAGGAGGGAAGAGTTATACACCTAGACGGAGGGAGTACTACTATTACTTATGTACGTGCAAATGCACGTTTTAACATTACGATGCGGTTTTTGTAAAAGTGGAAAAACAGCACTAGTCAAGCTTGTGAAACAATTCAATGCAAAACAAATGCAAAAATGCTCGTTTGATTGTTTACTTTTAGCTTCCTTCTCTGTGGTTATTTCTCTGTCGTACTATGTACGGAGTATCTCACTGGTTGGAAAGGCATGCAAATTCCCAAACCGCTTCCTACACCCTGTATCAATTTTTTTGCCTAACAGGTTGTGCTGTGCAATTGGAATTCCAACTTGAGTACTACTACTAGTAGGAGTACCGGGGGCCAGTTCTTTTAGGCTTCTAGATTAGTAATCCCATAACTACTACCTCTGTCCTGGTTTATTGGTCCCCATTGTAATCTGTGTCAAATTTTTGGTCAAAATTTAGCACAAATTACAATGGTGAGGAAAAACCAGTTAAATCTTTGGTCAAAATTTAGCACAAATTACAATGGTGAGGAATAAACCAGGACGGAATAGTAGTTTAGAAGCCCAAATAAATGAGTGAGGCGCCTTATTGTTACTCTCCACTGTGACTAGTCTTGTGGGAAAAGCTGGGGAAGCCGCCAAAAGAACTGGCCCTAGGAGGAGTAGCTAGGGATCGACTGTGCGAGATGAACCGGAGAAAGTAAATGCACAGAGATGAAATGCAAAAAAGACGGAAGGATGTGATGGTTGCTTGTCCGTTTATTTTACCAGGCCACTTATTACTGGGAGTGGTTGGGTTTTGTGATATGACGGCTTTACTGCCGCGCCACGAGCGGGGTGAGAGGTGAGACTCCCGTGCAGCGCCGCCCTCTACACGTACTACTACTCCCTCCATCCATTTTTACAGGGCCTAACTTGTCAATCTTTCGTACCAAGGCATGTCCGCAAAAAGAGGAACTGGTTTTGGGACTAGTATCTGGATCCTGTGTAATCTTGCATGCAGCCTCCTTTGAATGCCTAGCCGCTGGCCTCCCTTCCTTTAATCCCTCGCATGCAAATTACTCTCCTCCCGTTTCTACATGCATGCCCAACCATAATTCCTCAAATCATGCATGCCTTGGCTGAAATATAGAGCTCGCTCCTCCTTTGACAATATGGTGGTGCTATCCATGCATGCAAATCAATGCGACGACCAGAGCATTTTCACGATGAAGGGACCACGCATGACTTGCAAGAGAAAATTAAGATGGAGATGCCTCGGTTAGTTCATTTGTATAGGTTTGTTCGGATATTATTTCATCTCTAGAGCTCACAAACATCCGGGTGAAATAGATAAAAAGTATCTTTTGCAAACAAAAGCGTTCAACTGTTCAACCTGCATCCAAAACTTGTGAAGAAATAACTCTTATTGTGCTTTGCAGGAAATGATCTTCAAGAATTAGTTTTTGAGTATCTATTGTTATACATGTTGGCTACAGATGATATGGCACTTTCTTGTAGCCAACAGTTGGCTATACTATTTAAGTATTAACCATGCCCTTATACACCTAGATGGTGGGATTAAATCAGGATGACTTGGGAGGGGCAGAGGATATGTAAGAAATGGTTCATCTTAAGTCTTTCACCAGTACTGTAGTAAAAATTCATACATGGAAGATTCTAGACTAAACCATAAATGGATACACTTTTATTCATGCGTGATACTCCAATAGAGCAAGATCATGCATGGAAGTCTCCACATGCTTAGACAGCAGATTACATTGAGCGAAGACTAATGATAAACATTTAACTTGAAAATGCAGATGTGCAGGTGAACCTCCTTGGAGTCCCCGTGCACATTGTTGGAGTCCAAATAACACCATGGGTTTTCCATGTCCACATCGGCGGGAAAGTCCCAGCTCCGCAGAGTCCAAGTATGCTCGGCGTAGCCAGTGTCGCCGCCCACGCGTGTAGGTCTCCTCTTCTCATGCTCATAAAAGTGGTAGAAGAGCTCACCTTATAAAGGCCTACTAGAAAAATTCCAACATCGACCAGGCCGTCCATGAAACGGGAGTGGCTGTAGGGGACGTTGCGCCAGTTGAATATATGAGCAAGTTACTACAAGATTTAATCCGAATAAGCACAAAATAAATCATGACGGCTATAACAGAGATGAAACTAATAATGTGGACTAGCATAGTAGTAGGATACAGAGTAGAATCATGAATTCCACCACGATTTCGAATAGGAAGGACAGAAACACATACGGTGCAACGGGAGCAGCACCGTTGGCGTTGAGGTTGTCGCCCATGTCCAAACACCACGTAGACACAGTCTTTGAGCACGGTTCATAGTCGTTCCACGCTCGGGCATTGAAGTTTGTAACTATTTTAGATTAGAATATACTACTCCTCCGATGCTAGTAGTAGAGCAGAGTCCTACTCTACTACTCTACTCAAGCAAGTTAGGGCATAGCACTGCAGGGAGTACCAGTACTATGATCACTCAAGCAAGTTGTCTGGCATCGACATGACCCTACGCTGCTGGTATGTGTCTCGTAAGTCAAGCGGCGTGCTGTAGTCATCATCACCTGTCCACTTCCTGCAACACATATTCGCTTCTCCATCTTTGTCCGCACATAATCTCGTCCAATGTTCCATCCCCGCTAAGGCGCCTCCCCCCTCATCCAAAACCCAAGCACTAACAATGGCAGAACCGAGCAGCGTCCGCCGAAAGAGTGGCTGGAATTTGCTCCCCACAGAGGTAATCAAGCTCATTGTTTCGCGTGTGGACAATCTCAGTACCATGCCGCTCGCCGCGTGCTCGTCGGGGCTGTACCGTTTACTCAAAGCCCTCAGGCCGGAGCTTTTTAAGCCAGCTCCTTGCTTGCTGATGCCGCCTGATCTTCATAAACAGCGTGTCACGCAGCATAACGATCGTAGGGTGGTGAGCATCAACCCCCTTGACTGCGATCCGATCCCCGTCAGCCTCAACTACATTAACGGTATGTACTGGGTTGGCATGAACATGTCTTGGATGGTACTCGTCGACGGTCGCGACAGCTAGATGCTCGTGGAGGTCTACACCCGACGATTGACCCCCCTTCCTTCGATTAACACTACACTGCTTTGGCATCGCGGCCCATAATACTCGGAATCTTGCAGTAGCCAACATGATACCAAGTTTGATTTGCTCAAGGTTGTAATCTGCCAAGTGCCCACAAGATCTGCGAATTATAAAGACTTCAGGCTAATTGCATTCTTCAACCGCGGTCTCGCCTATCTGACAGGTCACTGCGGTAAGTGGATAAATCTGCACGTCCATCGCAGGATCATAGATCCTCCATGGTTCTCTGACGCAATTGAACACAAGGGCTTCATTTACGCTGTCGACTCCTTCTATGGCTGGACGTATTACTGGCCTACTCCAGTCATCACTACAAACAGCTGTTACAGCAGTATGTTACTTTCCTATGATATCATGATGGCTTGCTTATATTATTGTCAACATTTGCTGAAAAAATATTCATGCTCATAACATGCTGTTCTTAAGACTAGCTAAACCAAGAGCCCTTTTTTATTTGACTCCAACTTGATATGATGTTGTAGACCGCCTGGTGTCCCTACCCTTCCTAATCCCAGAACCTTTCAAAGAAAAGCAGCATGGCAGTTGCAGGTAGTTCCTGGCTCGATCAGACAACGACGAAAGATTGATGATCGTTCGCACGTACCGGACGTGTTGTTTTGCGGAATACAATCATAGTCACTGCAAGGTCTTTGAGCAGGATCCCAGCTTCTCTGGGCCTTTAGGAATTTTTGATTAGAGGCTGGTAAGTAGCCTTGGTACACACTCTCTGTTTGTTGGACTAAATTATCTGATTAACCAGGAGATAACCGACAGCAAGGATCATGATGGCAGCGCGGTTTCGTTCATCAGGAAAAACTATGTGTACACAGCGTATCATGCGTCTCTGCATGCACCATACCCTGATATGTGCCGCCACGCTCTACAGCCCAAAGTAGGAGAGAGGGTCGCAAGTATCAGACTTCGACCTGCTGGCTGGAGTTTCCCCCGTCAGGCACCCATCTGGTTCAAGCCGTCAGCCAATCTCCACAGCTTAATAAATAGTAACGTCTAACTGAGCCAGTTACTTAGATGCGTACACTTGGTGTAGTAGGAACTTTATTTAGTTTGATGCATACACTTGTTCTTTTTTGGTAGCCCTTTTGTAATGATGGCTGATGTTTGGTTTGGAAGAGAGATCTGCGTCTTCACTCTTCTGGCCTGCTTACTGCTTCTGTTGCACCCCCAGCCATGGTTGCTGCTGGTGCTGTTTTCAATGTACAATCAGTAGTATATTTCGTTTGTTGGTTGAATAAATGTGTTGTTAGAACGACAAACACAATGTTTTGGAAGTCGTTGCACGGTTCGATCCTTTAGTGCCCCGTACCGTATGTAGCGCATACTATTTATCGTACGGAACACATTTTTTTTGAAACTCGGAACACATTTTCCACTTGTTGATAACATGCAGCCCACTGATGGAGGCCCAATAGAGAAGCCCATAATTAACTGGAAGGGAGGCTCTCACATGAATCTGGCCCAGGTACATGCTCATGGTCCCCTAAACATAAATAAGTAAATAAATAAATAAATAAATAAAGCTAAATGCTCATGCACCAGTTCTTTGGGAAAATAGCTAGCCCAATATTTCTTTTTGAAGAATACCCAAGCTAGGCCTATTTGTTTTCTCCGAATTACTGGGCTGCAAATATTTCAAGATGAGGAGGGATGCATTCCGGCCTGGCTTAAGAGTATGGTCAATGTCTGTTAAAAGTAATATCAAAAGGGGTTGAAAATTCCAAAAAAAATTATAGCAAATGGGATATAAGTTTCTTTTTTTGTTTTTGTTCTTCAGTGATATCTTATACGTATTTCATTGGATTTAACATGACATAGTACTAATTTATTTTTAAATTTGTTTTACTATGGCTATTAATTTTTGGATTAAGAATATTTCGTTCCCTAGAAAAATTTGCGAATTTTCTAAATTTCCCACATATTTAGTTAATTTTTTGACCCTGGTACTGACCAGAAAATGGCCAGCAATTCTAAAAATGGAAAACGGTCTGCAATAAATTCCATATGAATTAGAAAATGAGTAAAAAATATAAAAATAATAGCAAATGGGCTGTACACGCCATGGATTTCGAGGCTGACTTGTTTACGAAAGGCTTTGGCAGTGAACACACGATTCTAGCATCAGTTAGTGTTGGATGTCCATCCAACGGCAGACGTGCTGCTTTAATCTCTGATCTTCCTGCTCCAGCCGCCTAAACTAGCGCTGGTGGGACTGCCTGCTCCCTCCTCTTGTGGCTCGCTGTGATGCCGCGCAGGCTTCCCCGGCCCACCCTACTCCCTCCGCTGGCCTGGCCGCACGCGATCAACTGCCTCCTTATTATGCGAAAACAATGATTCCTCTCACTGACATCTGGGGCGCACCGGTTGGGAGGCTAACCTGTGGGCCTACTAAGTTGACGCATATGCATGGCTTGTCAACTTAGTCAACAAATGATTCTAGCAGCAGTAACCGTTGGATTTGAATCGAACGGTCCTACTGCTTCTTCAATCGCTGCTCTTCTTGCACCAGCCGCCCAAACCAGTGCCGGGGAGACCGCCTGCTCCTGCCTCCAGTGGCCGGTTGTGTTGTCGATGAGGCCTCATCGCCCCCTACTACTCCCACCGCTAGCCAGGCCCTGCGGCAACGGCAGCCTCACACCGCAGCCGAACCAGTGAACCCTCGTACTCCTCTCTGCATGGGCATCCACTGCCGCGTCTTCCCCGGCTCCGTGTCGTCCCCTTCCTAGGCCTCGCCGTCGTCCACCGCCTTGGTGCTCTCGGCGCGGCGTGGTCAACATGGTCAACGACATTCCATCGGAAGAGTACTGTACGTGGAGAGGCTGACAGCTGGGTCCACGACCACAGCTCAGTTTTTTTGTGATTTGCCAAGTAAGTCGCTTTGTCAGGCATGTTGGGCTGCAAATCTTTCAAGACGAGGAGGAGAGCTTTCATTCGACTGGCCGAGAAAATGGCCCATCAGTAATGAGAAATGGGTTGTACATTTTTAAAACACATCAAACCGGCAATTAGTTTCAAATATCTTTTTTTCATTTCGAGATTTGAAATTACATTAATTTTTATGCGTGGAGAATTTGTTGGATTTTATATTGATATACATTTATTTTTAAAATCAGTTTGAATGTGAGTCGAAATTTCGGGATTAAAAACAGTTCGGACCGCACCAAAATATGCAAAATTTCGTATAATTTTTTAACCGTGGCCACAATATGGGCTGTAATGCTAACAAAAAGAATATGGGCTCCAAAAAAACCATAATAATTAGCAAATGGGCTGTAAATTATTAGAAATAATGGCAGATGGGCTGTATGCTATTTCCCAAAGATTTGAGGCTTTCCTAAAAAAAGGTTGACGCACAAGCAGTGACTGTTGGATGGCCATCCAACGGCCGTCGTGCTTCTTCAATCTCTGCTCTTCCTGCTCCAGCCGCTCAAACAGGCGCCGACGGGACTGCCTGCTCCCTCCTCAACGCGGCCGGCTCTGCTGCCGCGCAGGCCTCACCGCCCCACTGTACTCCCATCGCTGGCCTAGCCATCCCTCTACTCACCCACACCTGCTGTTATTCTCTGGCGATGGCGAGGCCTCGTACAGTCAAAACGTTCCTCCCGCTGTCAGCTCGGACCCACCGGAAGTGCCTCCTTATTACGCACAAAAAAATGAATACTCCCCCGGCTAGCTGGGACCCACCTTGGTGGGAGGCTGACTTGTGGGCCTACTAAGTTGACGGGGACGAAGGGCTTTGTCAACTTAGTCAATATGAACGATTCTAGCTCCAGTGACCGTACGATGTCCATCCAACGGCCATAGTGCTTCTTCAACCTCTGGTCTTCTTGCTCCAGCCGCCCAAAGCAGCGCCGGTCGTGCCGCCTGCTCCTGCCTCCCGTGGCCGGCTGTGCTACCGCGGAGGCCTCACCGCCCCTACTATTCCCACCGCTGGCCAGGCCCTGCGGCGACGGCAGCCTCACACCGCAGCCGAACGAGTGAACCCTCATACCCCTCTCCGGGTGGGCATCCACTGCCGCGTCTTCACCGGCTTCGCATCGTCCCCTTCCTAGGCCTCGCCGTCGTCCACCGCCCTGGTGCTCTCGGCATGGCGTGGTCAACATGGTCAAGGAACGACTTCCATCGGACGTGGACTATATGTGGAGAGGCTGACAGCTGGGTCCACGGCGGCAGCAAGGAAGTGCCTCCTTATTACGAGGAAAATAATGATTCCTCCACCTGACAGCAGGGACCCACCGGACGGGCCACCGTATTTCGCGAAAAAAATGTTTCCCCCTGAGTGCTGGGACCCACCAGCTACACCTTCGCACGCAAGGAAGTGCGTTCGGGAAAAAAAATGATTCGCCCCCTGACTGCTGAGACCCACCAGCTACATCTTCACAGGCAAGGAAGTGCCTGACAGTCGGGACCCACCTGGTCGAAGCGTACGTAGCGTTGTCATTCTGGTCGCGAACGTGTACGTACATATATACTGGTGGATGTAGAGGCGCGCATGTGTCGTAGTAGAGGCGGCCAGGGTGCAAGAATGAAAATACGGCCACGTATGTGTACATACAGGCGGGGTCTCGAACGCCTACTCGCGCATACGTACGGCGAGGGCTCGTGTACATGGCTGGGTCGGAACGGAGAAACAGCGTCGTCGTCGTGTTCATGGGTCGGAACGGAATGCGTGATCGTGTTCATCGGGAGGTCTTGGACAGAAGAGGCGATGGAAACGAGGCCTGGCGTACCGCAAAATGGAGGAAACTGACCTCCTACGGTCGAAACGGGGGTCCAGTTGATCGGGAGGGGTGTGGCGCACCGCAAAACGGAGAAAACGGACCTCCTACGGTCGAAACGGGGGTCCTGTTGATCGGGAGGGGTGTGGCGTACCGCAAAACGGAGGAAACAGACTTGTGTTGGAGCTCTACGGTCGAAACGGGGGTCCTGTTCATTGGGAGGGGTGTGGCGTACCGCAAAACGGGACTCCACGGGATACTGTTCATCTCCACTGTCGACCCCCTCCAGCCTCCACAAGCTACTGTTCATCCACCGTCGACCTCCTCCAGCCTCCACGGGCTCCGGTTCATCCTGCCTCCACCGTGCGCTACTCCACCGGCTACTATTCAACCACCCCTCCACCGTCTACTGTTCATCTAGCCCTCCACACCACGGGGTCTTGTTCAACCACCCCTCCACGGGAACCCCTCCACCGTCTACTGTTCATCCTGTGCTCCACACCATGGGGTCCTGTTCATCCACCCCTCCACGGGCACCCCTCCACCGTCTACTGTTCATCCAGCCCTCCACCACACCACGGGGTCCTGTTCATCCAGAGGCAACGCCACCGCTCACTGTTCATCCACCCCCCCTGCAACGCTCACTGTTCATCCCATCGATCGGCTTCAGTTAGCAGCAGTATCCAAGGAATCGCTTGATCGGGTTCAGTTAACAGCCATCGATCGATCGCTCGGGTTCAGTAACGCGTAGCCTGCAGTGCAATCGCTCGGGTTCAGGTACAGCCCAGCGCCTCGCTCGGGTTCAGTTAGAGCCAACGCCTCGCACACACGCGCGTACGTGTACGAGAGAAACGCGCATCGCTCGGCCCCCGACCTCCCACCGTAACCGGGAACTCCCCGAAATTTTCCTCCCCCTCGCTTCTACCATGGTTTTTTCCGTCATGAACGGCCCAAAGAATGTCATGCAGCTGTGTCTCCAGCCCGCCCAGGACGAAATGCCCATTTTCTGTCATGATTTTTTGTCATAGAAGTAGGACCCCACCACATCTATGATGATACCGGGTTTTGTCACAATTATCATCATAGAAGTGTCATATGTATGACAGAAAAAAAATTCGTTCGGCCCAAAATGTCACGGATGTGTATTTTTTTTGTAGTGGATCCGTTTTCTGGCCTTCCTAGTGAAGATGCTTCTACCAATCTAAACAACTTTGTTGATTTGTGTAACATGCAAAAGAAGAAAGATGTGGATAATGATATTGTTAAACTTAAGCTATTTCAGTTTTCGCTTAGAGATCGTGCTAAAGCTTGGTTTTTGTCTTTGCCTAAAAATAGTATTGATTCATGGAATAAGTGCAAAGATGCTTTTATCTCTAAGTATTTTCCTCCCACTAAGATCATCTCTCTTAGAAATCATATTATGAATTTTAAGCAACTTGATCATGAGCATGTTGCACAATCTTGGGATAGGAAATTAATGATACGTAATTGCTCTACACATGGTTTGAATTTATGGATGATTATACAAATTTTTTATGCTGGATTGAATTTTGCTTCTAGAAATCTTTTAGATTCTGCCGCGGGAGGCACTTTTATGAAAATCACTTTAGGAGAAGCTACCAAACTCCTAGATAATATTATGGTTAATTATTCTCAATGGCACATTAAAAGATCTACTAGTAAAAAGGTGCACGCAATTGAAGAGATTAATGTTTCGAGTGGAAAGATGGATGAACTTATGAAATTGTTTGCTAATAAGAGTGCTCCTATTAATCCTAATGATATGCCTTTGTCGACTTTGATTGAGAATAATAATGAATATATGGATGTGAATTTTGTTGGTAGGAACAATTTTGGTAACAACGCGTATAGAGGTAATTTTAATTCTAGGCTGTTTCCTAGTAATTCCTCTAATAATTATGGTAATTAATACAACAATTCTTATGGTAATTATAATAAGATTCCCTGTGATTTTGAATCTAGTATTAAAGAATTTATTAGTTCACAAAAGAGATTCAATGCTTTGATTGAAGAAAAATTGCTTAAGATTGATGAATTGGTTAGGAATGTGGATATAATTTCTCTTGATGTTGATTACTCTTTGATACTTAGATCTATTCCACCTAAGAATGATATCAATGAGTCTCTCAAAGCCATGAGAATTTCCAATGATGAGTGCAAAGAAAGAACCGCCAGGATGCGTGCTAAGAAAGATTGCTTTGTGAAGGTGTGTTCTTCTAGTTTTTATAAAAATAAAGATGAAGATCTAAAAGTAATTGATGTGTCCCCTATTAAATCCTTGTTTTCCAATATGAATCTTGATAATGATGGGACTGGAGATGAGTCAACTTTAGTTAGAAGGCGTCCCAAAAATTTGGAGTTTTTAGATCTTGATGCAAAATTGGTAAAAATGGGATTGAAGAGGTTAAAACTTTAGATAGCAACGAACCCACTATCTTGGATTTCAAGGAATTTAATTATGATAATTTCTCTTTGATATATTGTATTTACTTGTTGCAATCCGTGCTAAATTCTCCTCATGCTTATAGTCAAAATAAAGCTTTTACTAAACATACCGTTGATGCTTTGATGCAATCTTACGAAGAAAAACTTGAGTTGGAAGTTTCTATCCCAAGAAAACTTTATGATGAATGGGAACCTAAAATTAAAATTAAAATTAAAGATCATGAATGCTATGCTTTGTGTGATTTGGGTGCTAGTGTTTCCATGATCCCAAAAACTTTGTGTGATTTGCTAGGTTTCCGTGAATTTGACGATTGATCTTTAAACTTGCACCTTGCGGATTCCACTATTAAGAAACCTATGGGAAGAATTAATGATGTTCTTATTGTTTCAAATAGAATTTATGTGCCCGTAGATTTCATTGTTCTTGATATTGATTGCAATCCTTCATGTCCTATTAGTCTTGGTAGACCTTTCCTTAGAACGATCGGTGCAATTATTGATATGAAGGAAGGGAATATTAGATTCCAATTTCCGTTAAGGAAAGGCATGTAAAACTTCCCTAGAGATAAAATTAAATTACCATATGAATCTACTATGAGATCCACTTATGGATTGCCTACCAAAGATGGCAATACCTAGATCTATCTTCGCTTTTATGCCTAGCTAAGGGCGTTAAACGATAGCGCTTGTTGGGAGGCAACCCAATTTTATTTTTATTCCTTGCTTTTTGTTCCTTTTTAGTAATAAATAATTTATCTAGCCTCTGTTTTGGTTGTGTTTTTGTGTTTAATTAGTGTTTGTGCCAAGTAGAACCGTTGGGAAGACTTGGGGAAAGTCTTTTTGATCTTGCAGTAAAAAACAGAAACTTTAGCGCTCACGAGAATTCCTGCCATTTTTTATTGGAGAGTGATATTTAGTTAATTCTTTTTGAATATGGTTAATAGATAAATTCCGCACGTCCATCAATGTATTTTATAATTTTTGGAGTTCCAGAAGTTTGCGTTAGTTACAGATTACTACAGACTGTTCTGTTTTTGACAGATTCCATTTTTCGTGTGTTGTTTGCTTATTTTGATGAATCTATGGCTAGTAATGAAGTTTATAAGCCATAGAGAAGTTGTAATACAGTAGTTTTAACACCAATATAAATAAAGAATGAGTTCATTACAGTACCTTGAAGTGGTGTTTTGTTTTCTTTCGCACACGGAGCTCACGAGATTTTCTTGTTAAGTTTTGTGTTGTGAAGTTTTCAAGTTTTGGGTAAAGATTTGATGGATTATGGAACAAGGATTGGCAAGAGCCTAAGATTGGGGATGCCCAAGGCACCCCAAGTTAAAATCCAAGGACACCAAAAATCCTAAGTTTGGGGATGCCCCAGAAGGCATCCCCTCTTCTGTCTTCGTTCATCGGTAACTTTACTTGGAGCTATATTTTTATTTGCCACATGATATGTGTTTTGCTTGGAGCGTATTGTATGATTTAATTCTTTGCTTTTTAGTTTACCACAATCATCCTTGCTGTACACACCTTTTGAGGGAGACACACATGAATGGAAATTTATTAGAATACTCTATATGCTTCGCTTATATCTTTTGAGCTATATAGTTTTTGCTCTAGTGCTTCGTTTAGAGCGCGGTGGTGGTTTCATTTTATAGAAATAATTGATCTCTCATGCTTCACTTATATTACCTTTAAAACAGCATGGTAATTTTCTTTTAGGAATAATAAAAATCTTTCATATAAGTGCATTGAATACTAAGAGAAGTTTGATACTTGATGATTGTTTTGAGATATGGAGATAGTGATATTAAGGTTATGCTAGTTGAGTAGTTGTGAATTTTAGAAATACTTGTGTTGAAGCTTGCAAGTCCCGTAGCATGCACGTATGGTAAACGTTGTGTAACAAATTTGAAACATGAGGTGTTATTTGATTGTCTTCCTTATGAGTGGCGGTCGGGGACGAGCGATGGTCTTTTCCTACCAATCTATCCCCCTAGGAGCATGCGCGTAATACTTGGTTTTTGATGACTTGTAGATTTTTGCAATAAGTATGTGAGTTCTTTATGACTAATGTTGAGTCCATGGATTATACGCACTCTCACCCTTCCATCATTGCTAGCCTCTTCGGAACCGTGCATTTCCCTTTCTCACCTTGAGAGTTGGTGCAAACTTGATCGGTGCATACAAACCCCGTGATATGATACGCTCTATCACATATAAACCTCCTTATATCTTCCTCAAAACAGCCACCATACCTACCTATTATGGCATTTCCATAGCCATTCCGAGATATATTGCCATGAAACTTTCCCCCGTTCTGTTTATTATGACACGCATCATCATTGTCATATTGCCTTGCATGATCATGCGGTTGACATCGTATTTGTGGCAAAGCCACCGTTCATAATTCTTTCATAAATGTTACTCATGAGTCATTGCACGTCCCGGTAGACCACCGGAGGCATTTATATAGAGTCATATTTTGTTCAAGTATCGAGTTGTAATCATTGAGTTGTAAATAAATAGAAGTGTGATGATCATCATTAATATAGCATTGTCCCAAAAGAAAAAAAAGAGAAAGGCCAAAAAAAGAAGGCCCAAAATAAAAAAAATGGCAATGCTACTATCCTTTTTCCACACTTGTGCTTCAAAGTAGCACCATGATCTTTATGATAGAGAGTCTCTTGTTTTGTCATTTTCATATACTAGTGGGAATTTTTCATTATAGAACTTGGCTTTTATATTCCAACAATGGGCCTCCTCAAGTGTCGTAGGTCTTCGTGAGCAAGCAAGTTGGATGCACACCCACTTAGTTTCTTTTGTTGAGCTTTCATACATTTATAGCTCTAGTGCATCCGTTGCATGGCAATCCCTACTCCTTGCATTGACATCAATTGATGGCCATCTCCCCAGCCCATTGATTAGCTGCGTCAATGTGAGACTTTATCCTTTTTTGTCTTCTCCACATAACCCCTTCATTATATTCTATTCCACCCATAGTGCTATATCCATGGCTCACACTCATGTATTGCGTGAAAGTTGAAAAAAGTTTGAGATTACTAAAGTATGAAACAATTTTTTGGCTTATCATCGGGGTTGTGCATGATGAGAGCATTCTTGTATGATGAAAATGGAGCATTACCAAACTATATGATTTTGTAGGGATGAACTTTCTTTGGCCATGTTATTTTGAGAAGACATGATTGCTTGGTTAGTATGCTTGAAGTATTATTATTTTTATGTCAATATTAAAATTTTATCTTGAATCTTTTGGATCTGAACATTCATGCCACCATAAAGAATATTACATTGAGAAATATGTTAGGAAGCATTCCACATCAAAATTCTGTTTTTATCATTTACCTACTCGACGACGAGCAGGAATTAAGCTTGGGGATGCTTGATACGTCTCCAACGTATCTATAATTTTTGATTGCTCCATGCTATTATATATTCTATTTTGTATGTTTAATGGGCTTATTTATACACTTTTATATTATTTTGGGGACTAACCTATTAACCGAAGGCCCAGCCCAAATTGCTGTTTTTTTGCCTATTTCAGTGTTTCGCAGAAAAAGAATATCAAACAGAATGAAACCACCGAGAGCGTGATTTTTGGAACAAACGTGATCCAGAGGACTTGGAGTGGACGTCAAGCAATCAACGAGGAGGCCACGAGGCAGGGGGCATGCCCTCCACCCTCGTGAGCCCCTCGTGGCTCCACCGACATACTTCTTCCTCCTATATATACCTACATACCCTGAAAACATCGGGGAGCACCACGAAAACCTAATTCCACTGTCGCAACCTTCTGCACCCAAGAGATCCCATCTTGGGGCATTTTCCGGAGCTCCGCCGGAGGGGGCATTGATCATGGAGGGCCTCTACATCAATTCCATGGCCCCTTCGATGATGTGTGAGTAGTTTTCCTCAGACCTTCGGGTCCATAGTTATTAGCTAGATGGCCTCTTCTCTCTCTTTGGATCTCAATACAAAGTTCTCCTCGATTCTCTTGGAGATCTATTCGATGTAATCTTCCTTTGCGCTGTGTTTGTCGAGACCTGATGAATGGTCGGTTTATGATCAATATTATCTATGAACAATATTTGAATATTCTCTGAATTCTTTTATGTATGATTGGTTATATTTGCAAGTCTCTTCGAATTATCAGTTTGGTTTGGCCTACTAGATTGATCTTTCTTGCAATGGGAGAAGTGCTTAGCTTTGGGTTCAATCTTGCGGTGCTCGATCCCAGTGACAGAAAGGGAAACATCACGTATTGTATTGTTGCCATCGAGGATAAAAAGATGGGGTTTATATCATATTGCATGAGTTTATCCCTCTACATCATGTCATCTTGCTTAAAGCGTTACTCCGTTCTTGTGAACTTAATACTCTAGATGCATGATGGATAGCGGTCGATGTGTGGAGTAATAGTAGTAGATGCAGGCAGGAGTCGGTCTACTTGTCACGGACGTGATGCCTATATACATGATCATACCTAGATTTTCTCATAATTATTCGCTTTTCTATCAATTGCTCGACAGTAATTTGTTCACCCACCATAATACTTATGCTATCTTGAGAGAAGCCACTAGTTAAACCTATGGCCCCCGGGTCTATTCTCCATCATACAAGTTTCCAATCTATTTTATTTTACAATCTTTACTTTCAATCTATATCATAAAATACCAAAAATATTTATCTTATTATTATTATGTCTATCAGATCTCACTCTTGCAAGTGGCCGTGAAGGGATTGACAACCCCTTTATCGCGTTGGTTGCGAGGTTCTTATTTGTTTGTGTAGGTACGACGTGACTCGCGCGTGTTCTCCTACTGGATTGATACCTTCGTTCTCAAAAACTGAGGGAAATACTTACGCTGCTATGTTGCATCACCCTTTTCTCTTCAAGGGAAAACCAACGCATGCACAAGAGGTAGCAGGGGTCCCCAGACTTGCCTGCCTGTGACCTGCAGCGTGGCTCCACTAGCGGCCCTGTATGGCCCATCTTCACCAGCAAACACTCAAGACCCTCGCGAGGCGGACAACGCAAGACCTCCTCAAGGCCGGCCTCACCAGGCTGGCTTGCGAGGGGTGGAGAGATCAAGGCATGGGACACCCCGCGAGGTTTCTGTGACGCAAGCCATGATGACTCGAGCCAGGCGGGTGCCAACGCACGTAGTGTCCTCGTTTCCTCTTTGGTGCTAAAGGGGCAAGCGCAGATGAGGAGTCCCGAGGCATCAGGCAAAGGTTTCCATATCAGTGTAACAAGACCAAGACTAGCAGGACGGCAGGACGGAGGTCACCGTGGAGTCCAAGACGGCGTCACAACAAGAGCCTTTGGCAGGCGAAGACTACATTTGTCAGGATAGCTTGTACTAGTTGTCTCCCTTTGAATTTGGCCGTTGTGGGATCCCTTCCCGCTCAATATTTGGGAAGAGGACCAGGGCCTCTATAAATAGGACTAGCCACCACCATAGAAGGGGATGGGATCTAGATCATCCCCCAACCACTCAAGTTCTCCAAGCACAAGAACACCTCTCCTCACGAGGCTGTTCTTCACTTGTAACTGTTCATCCTAAGCCCAAGAGGCAATCCACCACACCACACTGGAGTAGGGTATTACACCACAATGGTGGCCCGAACCAGTATAAATGTTGTCTCTCGCGTTCTTTGGGTTCGTTGAGCTAGGCCCTGAGATTGTAGAGCGTGCGAGCTAGAGAGGGGGAGATCTCTGTGCGCACCCCAGTGTTCAAACCTCAAGGGTTTTGCCGGAACCCGAAATCCGGCACTATGGGCTCTACGTCACTTACCACAAGCACGCCGATCACCAGAGCGTGTGTCCGCTCGCGCCCTGCAAATTCCCCATGCCCGTCTGCGGCTACGAAGGCTTGCCGCCGGCGCTCTCCCACCACATCAACACCGTGCATCCCATGCCCGTGCACAGGATCCAGTGCAGCAAGGTGCTCCAGCTGCAAGTTCTAGTGTTGGAGCCACGACTCTTGCTGTTTGCGGAGGAGGACGGTCGCACATTTTTCTTGGTCGGTAGCGTGCTTGATATTGGCGCGCCTATCACCGTGTCGGTCATCTGCATCAGGGCGGGGGCGTCCCCACTGCCGCACTACGCGGCCAAGCTATGGGCGAACGGCCCGCCAGGGGAGCCCTAAGGCAGGACCGGCGCCGCCAAGGTGGAAATCAAGGTGACAAGCAGCAAGGATCCCGGCGACATCGCCGTGCAGGAGCTGACCTTCTTCACAGTTCCGCCCAAGCTGCTGGCCGGGACTGGGTTGTCGAGGACGGTGTCCCTCCACATTCAGATTGACAAGCTCACCTCCTAAATGATTCTACAGTGCCTTTTGTTTATCTTAGTAATATGCTAATATAGGGGTTAGCTCGGTCTACTTTAGCTTAAGAGATGGTGGGTTTTGGTGGCGATGCAGCAATTACTTTGACATCAGATCAGCAGTTAAAGTAATTTCCAATAGTCAAACGGATATTTTGTGTCTGTTGGATATAAAGATCCTTTGGGTAAGAAGTATAAGTAGCTTATATGCTTGTTTGTTCATGAAGTGTTGCATACTTGTGCGAGTTGACGCGACACATCAAAGTAGTAGTACTACTAGTAGTACTCACCCAACTGCGCACCAGGCAGACGAAGCTCATGTCGTGTTGGTGTCGTGTGCAGCCCACACATTAACCAAAACCTCGCGCCTCCATCTTAGCCTCCGCGTTTTAAACTTCTCAATATCAAGGCCGAGGAGCAACGGGAACCTATGATAGAGCCAATCGGATGGTTGAGAACACTACAATTCGTAGCTACAGATGATGAGTGCATGCGTGCACCTCTTCTCTTCGTGTATAACGTAGTAAACTCAGAGTACAAGTGTATGTGGGTGGCATCGACCTAGGGAGCTAGAGATGGTGTGTGTGAGAAGTCCCGAGAGAGTAGGTGTGTGCGTGGGAAAGAGGGATAGAGATGATATGTGTCGATGTGATGCGTGTGAAAAAAAAGACTAGTCTATAGCTTACCGCGAGGCTATTCCTGTCAAAAGCCCCAATACTCGTATGATATGTATCTGACGGTGCCAGTTATTGCACATACACGGTAGTAGAAAAAGAAGTACCATGGCATATTACAAAACTGCTACACCACGGTCGAGAACACGTGCCCACGTTACGCCATCCGGGAATAGTGTCGCACTTCGAAACTAGAACTGTCAATAAATTTTGAGCTTGCGTCTCATCACATTCCAAATTACTACCATGCTATATTTAATTGCAAACCTGTTCACACCAATCACAACCTAAATGGTTTCCCACTTAGGAGCGTATTAGTACTCGGTTATAAATACTACTATGCCAAGATGAATGCACATTCCTCCTCAACTCCTCATCCACAAAATCAAACAAGTCATTCAGCATCGTTCCCTTGCATCTGCCATGGCTAGCGTGAGCTCTGGGTTGAGAGATTACCACCTGGGAGAGGCGAGCATGGAAGCAGAAGCACGAGAGATGTCCCACCTCACCACGAAAGCAGCCAACATGTCCTGCCGTGCGGCAGTAGCAGCATAGAGGCCACACCGCCGAAGCAGCACCGAGGTCCCGCCGCGCCGTCGATGCAGCATACTGGTCCAGCCGCGCCACGGAAGCAGCAGAGATGTCCCGCCGTGCCACGAATGCAACAGAGATGTCCTCCCGCACCACAGCGGCCTGGGAAAATGTCTTGTGGGCAGGCGAGGACTCTTACAAGCGCATGCATGCGATCATCCATAGCCAGATGGATCAGATCTCCGGCCGGGTGAGGTTGCAGGACGACATGAAAGCCTCATTTGAACAGGCTATCGGCGTCATCCGGCAACTAGGTGAGGGCAATGCGAAGCTCCGGGCCGAGCACAACCTGCTGTAACACCCACGATGCAGCTATATCTCCCATGTGTCGGAGCACAACTTAGAGGCATAACCGCATAGTAGGCATGTCGCAAGAGGGGTAATTTTTACACATCCCATGTACCGAATAAGAAAGGGATAAAGAGCTGGCTTACAATCGCCACTTCACACAATACATAAATATAGCATTACATCATCCAGAATACAATCAAGGTCCTACTACGGAACCAAATAAAGAAAGACAACCCCAAATTCTAGATCCCCGATCGCCCCAACTAGGCTCCACTACTGATTGTCTGGAAAGGAAACATAGTAACGACCAGAATCCTCGTCGAACTCCCACTTGAGTTCGGTAGTGTCCCCTGCACTGGCATCATCGGCACATGCATATGGTTTTGGAAGTAATGTGTGAGTCACGGGGACTCAGAAATCTCACACCCTCGCGATCAAGACTATTTAAGCTTAAGGGTAGAAAGGGTTGTGAGGTGGAGCTACAACAAGCACTAGCATATGTGGTGGCTAACTTACGCAAATGAGAGTGAGAAGAGAAGCAAAGCTCGGTCGAGAAGCTATAATGATCAAGAAGTGATCCTAAAGCTACTTACATTCAAGCATTACATGAGACCGTGTTCTCTTCACGGACTCCGCCGAAAAGAGACCATCACGGCTACACACGTGATTGATTCATTTTAATTAATTTAAGTTTCAAGTTTTCTACAACCGGACATTAACAAATTCCCATCTGCCCATAAACGCGGGCACGGCTTTCGAAAGTTCAAAACCCTGCAGGGGTGTCCCAACTTAGCCCATCACAAGCTCTCACGGTCAACGAAGGATATTCCTTCTCCCAGGAAGACCCGATCAGACTCGGAATCCCGGTTACAAGACATTTCGACAATGGTAAAACAAGTCCAGCAAAACCACCCGAATGTGCCGACAAATCCCGATAGGAGCTGCACATATCTCGTTCTCACGGCACACCGGATAAGCAATCCGTACAACTAAAACCAAACCTCAAGTTTCCCCGAGGTGGCGCTGCAAGGGGCTCTAGTTTGGACCAACACTCAGAGGAGCACTGGCCCGGGGGTTTAAAATAAAGATGACCCTTAAGTCCGCGGAACCCATGGGAAAAAGGCTTAGGTGACAAATGGTAAAACCAAGGTTGCGCCTTGCTGGAGGAGTTTTATTCAAGGAGAACTGTCAAGGGGTTCCCGTTATAACCCAACCGCGTAAGGAACGCAAAATCAAGGAACATAACCCCGGTATGACGGAAACTAGGGCGCCAAGAGTGGAACAAAACACCAGGCATAAGGCCGAGCCTTCCACCCTTTACCAAGTATATAGATGCATTAAAGTAAACAAGATATAATAATGATATCCCAACAATAACAATGTTCCAACAAGGAACAAACTCCATCTTCACCTGCAACTAGCAACGCTATAAGAGGGGCTGAGCAAAGCGGTAACATAGCCAAACAACGGTTTGCTGGGAAAGGTGGGTTAGAGGCTTGACATGGCAATATGGGAGGCATGATATAGCACGTGGTAGGTATCGCGACATAGCAATAGAGCGAACAACTAGCAAGCAAAGATAGAAGTGATTTCGAGGGTATGGTCATCTTGCCTGCAAAGTTCTCTGAGTTGACGAAAGCTTGATCCTCATAAGCGTACTCAACAGGTTCCTCGATCACGTAATCGTCTCCCGTCTCTACCGAAAGCAAGAACACAAGCAAAGGAAACAACAATCAACCACGGTGCAATGCGCAAGCAACATGATGCAAAACATGGCATGATATGCGGGATGTGATATGCAATGCATATGCGTGCTCTGGAAGGGAAATATTGAACCAGACCTCAACTTGGCAAACCAAGTGTGCCTCTGGAAAGATGAGATGATTTCGGTCGAAATCAATATAAAGATCACCAGAATCGGATGCACGGTTTGCAAATGGCAAGCAAAACAAGAATGGCACAATTCTGTGATTAACAGCACGATACCATATAAAATGCAACAAGAAACTAAGCTACTGCACTCCAACATAGCAACCAAGCACATGGCAGTGATCTACTCAAGATGCTTGACAAACGATGAACAGTGAGCTATGGCTAAATCACACAAGAGCAGGTTCAAACAAGCATGTCAAAAGTGCAAAATATATAAGCATCACAGACTTAGTGAAAATGTCAACATGCCAGGAATTAACATCAGGGAGCAATGTTTAGAGCTAGCAAAAAACATGCTACAGGAACAGATCATAGCAAACAAAGGCATGGCATGAATCTACTCAAAGCATAGAACAAAAGTCCCTTACTAACCATGAGCCAAAAGGGCACATAAAATATGATGGCACCCATGTAAACATAGCAAGTTTTGTTAACAGATTCAGACTTAGCAGAAAACTGGACATAGCAAAAACAGAATTATGAAGGCATCTTTGTGAGCTCGATTCACTCAACACAAGGCATTGCATGACAAGATAAGCATAGCATCAACAAGATGGCATTATCAAGAAGCTAACCAAGGCAAGAACAAGTTTATAGCATGCTTGGATCAACTACAACAACCTTGGCAAAATTGATTAACATGTAAATAATCTGCGAGGAACATTTTATAGCAAAAGTAGAGCACGATTAAGTCATGCTAGCATACTCCATAAATGCAAACAGGGGCATGTATGGATATAGCACAAGCATATGCCCAAATCATCCTTACTGAACATACTCAAAAGAAGCATGGATCTCACTGTAGCATCATGGATACATGGCATAAAAATAACAGCAGAGCAATGACTTAGTGAAATTCTAAGTGTCTCAAATCAGCAATATCACGATAGCTACTTTTCATGCATGTGCTAGTCACCACAAAGATCACACAAATACAAAGCATACACCACTGTAAAGATGGCATGGTATAGCCCAAAACACATGTAGAGCTCATGCCCATATGCAGCACACAACAAATGTAGCAAAAATGACAAATTCTCATACTCTGCAAAGAATCAGCACCTAACATTTTATAGCACTCTTGCATCAACGATTTGGGCATCAAGATGGACTCAAACAAGCAGACCACAATGGAACAAAATGAAGAGCACATCATGATGAACATTTTGATATATCATGCATGCAAAACGAATCTACGGATGAGGAGTTATGGCATGTTGAACAGGGCTTCAGAATGCAGACATAAACTGACTTAGAGAAATTATACCCCTCCGCACAGATCTAGGGTTTCGGGCGCGAGTTACGAAGATCGCCGGGGTTGGCCTGGATCTCGCCGGATCCGGGAAGGAGAGGCCGGAGATGGATGAGGGAGCTCGCCGGAGTGCTTTGGACCTCGCCGGAGACGTGGATCCGACCGGGGCGAGGACCTACGCAGGCGGTGCGGCGCGGGAGGCGGTAGGTGGCGCCGGTCGTCGGCAGGCGGCGCGGCCAGCGAGCTGCGGAAGGGCGGCGGCGGAAGAGCTTCAGGTGGCGGAGGCACGTCGAACGGCGGGGAAGTCGGAGCCAGGCGGCGGCGCGCCGAGAAAGGCAGGCGGCGACGCGCTCTCGCGCGGGGGCGCGGGGAGCCGCGGGGAGGTGCGGGCGGCGGACGGGCCGCGTGGGTCCACAACGGGCCCAGCGGGCCGGCGGCGCGGGGGGAGCGGCGGCGCAACACTTGTCGGCACGGGATTCGCCGGGCGGCGCGGTGGACGTGTCCGGCGCCGGGCGGACGTGTCCGGCGCACGGAGGAGAGGGAAGACTAGGGTTTCACCCGAGTTTTGGAGGGGGTGCACATATTTATACATAGAAGGAGGTGGGAGTGTCCAAATGAGGTGTAGTTTTCGGTCACGCGATCGTGATCCGACGGCGGAGGATATGGAGATGGTTTGGATGGGTTATTTGGCCACTTTGGAGGGGTGTTGGGCTGCAACACACATGAGGCCTTTACGGTTCCTCGGTTAACCGTTGGAGTATCAAACGGACTCCAAATGGCACAAAACTTGACAGGCAGTCTACTGGTGGTGTACCAAGGCCTCTTGGCAAATCTCGGTCCATTCCGAGAAAGTTTAACACCCGCTCACGGAAAGAGATAAAAGGGGGCGCCGGAGGACGTAGGAGTGTCGGATTGCAAAACGGACAACAGGGAAAATGCTCGGATGCATGAGACGAACGCGTATGCAAATGCGATGCGCATGATGACATGATATGAAATGCATGACATGGACGAGATGCAAAACGAGAACAAAACCCAACCACGAGGGAATCTCATAACTTAAAGTCAGAAATGGCAAGAGTCGGAGTACAAATATGGTAAGTTACATCCGGGGTGTTACACCTGCTGAGGGAGAAGATCGCCGGAAGGGCAAGGCAGGCGGGGGAGATTGCTGCCTTGTTGAAGAGGACCGGCGTCTTCATCAAGAAACTTATGGACGAGAATGCCATGCTCTGCATCAAGCAAGAAAGGTTGGTGGAGGAATCTGTGGATGCTGCCAAGCAGCGTATTAAGGACATGAAATTGATGAAAGAGATCATCGTCGCTCGCCACGAGAACTAGTCTGCGCGACCTGCAGCGCATCAAGAAAGTAGAGATCACCGAGCCAGATCATTGTATGCGTCTTACACTATTGTCATCCTTCTATATTCATCAGTCCTGCTAAAAGTCACAGTAGATGCTATATAGGTCCGTCGGATCTTACACCAAGATCTGTGCAAATTTTTCTTTTCAGATTTTCTTTTTTCTCTCTTAAATCTCAGTCAAGTCGGAGATAGCCACTCCATTAAACAGGGGCTCGGGCGCCATTAATGGAGACCTTGGGAGAGAGGTGGGCGGTAGATGGAGGTCAAAGGGCTCTCCTCCCGATAAGCACACGCAGGGGTCTGATTGCATGCCTCTCGTACTCAAATAGCTACCCTGCACGGCGCCTCTTAGCTAATATAGAGGGGACGCGTGGCGGCACATAAATGGTAAGTAGAACGCCCACGATTTCAATAATACTAGTGTTTCCGGTTGTAACGTGACAACACTTGTTGCAAAATGACTTTGTTGATTGTTAATTTGTGCGCCTTCGCAAATTGGACAGCAAAATTACCAATGCATGTTGGTGCCATGTCATGACACCAATCCAAGTTTCATGATTTTCATGTGTGTTTTGGATTTATAGGAATTAAAAAACCAAGTTTCGCAATGTTTCCGGCCGAGCCACGACGCCCAGATGTTTGAATTTTACTCCCATTTCTTGCATGGGACCTAGAAATTTACCCGAGGACAGACATGTGATTTTTGAACCAACTTTGGTGCATTGGACCATGTGCTTATAGTTCAAATTTGAATTATGCACATTAAATGACTAGAAACTCAATTAATGTATAAAAAAGGCCAAATGAACCCGGAATAATTCCAAAATTTAACACGACACTCCAATAGTTCTATGTTTCCTCTGTAGGGAAAACCAAGGGGGTGGGGGCAGCGTATATCATTCCTCACACAAAGGTGACACGTTCCCTCTTAGAACCACGAGCCTTCTTGAGAGAAGCTCCAATTTGCAAGAAACTTATACCAAAACTTGTTCCAATTCACACTCTCATGGAACAATTGGATTGGTTCTTTAAACTGCAGACTGGATAACTGCATATCCAAATACAGTTGTGTTACCACTTGCAAAAACATCCTCTGACCATGTGCCTTGTGTTGTTTCAATTGATACCACCATTCCAAAATCCAAAGTCTTTCGTTTTGAGAATTTTTAGGTTGAAATGCTAGGGTTTTTTTGAATGTGTGAGGAATTCCTGGGAGGTGCCCATTGCTGCTGGGTTATCTACCCCTGCTAACCTGTCTGTGAAACTCAAAATGTTCATATTTGCCCTCAAGGATGGAGCACTAATCTCTCCTCTCTTAAGAGGCTTGCTACCAAATGCTCTGAGGTAGTGTTGTATTTTGATTCATCGTAAGAGATCAGACCACTGACCAGACCTAAGTTTAACTTCCAAAAAACTGTCAAGTTACAGTATGAGAGATTTCTGAAACTGCATCATATCTATTGGAAGCAGAGATGCACTATCAGATATATTATGGTTGGGGAAGAGCACTCCAAGTTCTTCCATGACATGGCTTCTGAGAGGCTCAGACGTAATTCGATCTCTTTCCTGCAGAGAGAGGATGGATCTTTAGTTAGTGAGCATGATCAAATGGCAGGTATTCTATGGAACTCCTTCAAGTCTAGAATGGGCCAACCATAGGGTATCTCCATGGGTTTTGACCTACCATCTCTTATACAACCAGTTCAAGGGCTTGAGGAGTTAGTAGCACCTTTCACTGATGAGGAAATATCTATTGTGCTCAAGGATTTTCCTATGGATAGGGCACCTGGCTGGATGGTTTTAATGGCATGTTTGTTAAGAGATGTTGGCAAATCATTGAGCCGGATTTCAGACAGTTAATCAAGGAGTTTATGAAGGGAATATCAGTCTACAGAACATAAACTCTTCCTTAATTAAACTCATTCCAAAGATGCTGGCACCCCAGTGCCCCAATGATTTTAGACCTATCTCCCTAACTAATACTTGTCTCAAATTTCCCACCAAGCTGTTGGCTAATAGACTACAAAAGGCAATGGTCAAATGCATTCATAAAAACTAGTATGGTTTCCTCAAGCATAGATCAATCCATGACTGTTTAGCATGGGCATTTCAGTATATACACCAATGCAAGCAGTCCAAGAAGCCTATCATCATTTTGAAAATGGATTTTGCAAAGGCTATTGATACGCTGGAGCATGAGGCTATTTTTACACATCTTCATGTCAAAGGTTTCCCTCCCAAATGGATTGGTTGGGTCAAGGAAATTCTGTCCTCTGGTGACTCTCAGGTGCTTCTTAATGGACTTCCAGGCAACCATTTTAAATGCAGGCGTGGGGTTAGGTGTGACGCCCCGAGACCGTTGCGCCAGGTGTCTTCCGGTTATTCGCCGTCGTTGCCATGTCTTTTTCTTGCGTGTTGCATCTTGTCATGTCGTCATTCGCATTGCATCATCATGTTTTCAAAACTTGCATTCGTCCGGGTTTCCTAGTTCCGTCTGTTGTCTGTTCTGAGCCCAGATACACTTGCACGCGCCCGCGACATGTCTGAAATAGCATTTTATAAGTGGCCGGAAAATGTTCTCGGAATGGGATGAAAGTTGGTGTGTGGTCTTATTATAGTGTAGATAGACAGCCTGTCAAGTTTCATCGCATTCAGAGTTCGTTTGATAGCCCAACCGTGAAACTATAGCGGCATTATAGCCGGGCACACGTCAGACATTTTCGGTCTCCGGAAACAGTCGCCGGGTCTCTCTCTCTTCTCTCAGCCTGAGGCCTTCCGCACAGTCCACTACCTATCCTCAGGCCCTAGCTAACCCCTTTCGTCAGCCCGCGGCCCTCCTCGCGCGCGCATCCAAAAAGCTGTCCCGGACCCGACTCGGACTGTCGCCACCGTTGTGTCCGGATCATCCCCAAACATCTACAAAATGTCTCCGTTTTCTTTTTTGGACTTCCTAACCTATATTTTCTCAGCTGTCCATTTTAGATCGAACAGCTTCCATTAGTATGATTTTAGATCCACTTGCTTTATAAACTAGAAAAACCCTAGTTTCTAGGCCTCATGTCCCATCTATCCACTTCATCTGCCGCCACCCCGTCTCCAAATCCTCCTCGGAGTCCACATCCAGCCAACCACATCCACCCACCTCCTTCCTCGTTCAGTTTTCCACCGCACACCACCTAGCCAAATCTCCTTGCCCGATTTTTCCTCGATCCAAACCGCAGCCAACCACTGCCCGAGCTCCTTCAACCCCGAGCACCCGCGCCGAAGATGCCCAGCGCCTCCACCTCGCGATCCCGCCGCGCCACTGAACCTCGCCGCCGGCAAGCCACCAGCAGGACCCCGTCAAGCCACCAGCAGGACCCCGTCAAGCCCGCGCCAAGTCTGCCTCATCGAGTTTTTCCTCGTCGCCTTCTGTTCCTTGCCACCAACCGGAGCTCCGGCGAGCCCTTGTTGTACTTCGCCAGGGCCTCGCTGTCGGTAGGACGCCCGAGGCTGTGCCTCCTCACCCTCCACGGCTCAATCCCGAATGGATCATGAGCACCGAGTGCCCGAACCAGGCCAGTCGCGCCGCCCCTCTTCTTCTTCTCCGTGTCTCTCCCTCCTTGAACCTTCTCTCTCTCTGCAACAGGATATATTGCTGCAGGACTCGCCCGGATCCTGCCGGAATGCACCTTCGGCGGCCAGACCCGTCCCCGCCCAACCTCGCTGCCCAGATCCGCTTCCTCCGCCCACCTCGAGCGCCGCCGGAGTCCTGCACCGCTCCAAGTCGCCGCTGCATCCCTTGATGTTGTTCCCGCCCTTCAGAGTTCAGAGACAAGAGCAGCGCACCTTGCCCCGTCGCGCCTGTTGACCTCTCGGCCTCAAAGGCCCAGACAGCGCCAAGCCAGGCCCAGTCGGGCCAGATCTGCGCCGCCCTTGCTGGCCCTCCTCCTCACCAGCTGGGCCTCAGCCCATGGTGAGCCTCCGATGCGCCCCCCCCCCTTCCCTGTACGGCCATGTACCATATCCGGCCCGTGTAGTTTTTTTTAGGATTTGCGATTTAGCTATTTTCCAGAGATTGCATAGTTTTACAAAAAAGACCCTCATGTTCATACATTTAAATACTCATAAGCTATGCATCACATGGAAAAACTTTATATATGAAACTTGCTTAGAATTTCATCTATTTTAATAATATCCAACTTTCATCTATGTTTAAAATGTTTAAAATGCTGTTTGCTTAAATTTGCTTAAATAACTTGCTAAAATGATTTAATTCATAACTATTTAACTGTAGCTCCGAACTTAATAATCTTTATATGTAAATGGGGTGGAAAATGTCTAGTTTAACATGGTGACATTGATTTGCATGTTTAACAACTCTAAAATTGTGTTTAGGGCAGAACAGTACCAAACCTAAAATTTGCACATGAGGAGTTTCCGGACTTGTCGTTTTGTTGTTCCGGCCTCATTTAAACTTGCCTAGATGGGTAGTTTCATTATGCTTCACCTCTTTCCATGCTAACAACATTTAATATTGTTGGGTACATATACCGGATCGAACTAAATAAGTCATGTGGTGTTTCTTCAATATGCAACGGAGTTGCATAATGAGCTCCACTTAATTTGTAGGAATATTTGTGCACTTTGCCATGCCATGCTTCATTAAACCGGACATGCATCATACTTGTTTGTGCATCATGCCATGGTCAGGTGTTGGTTGTTTACTATGTTGTTTGCTTCTTTCCGGTGTTGCTTCTTCGGGTTGGTTCCGATAACGTCGTGTTTGTGAGGATCCGCTCGACCACGTCTGTTTGTCTTCTTCATGGACTCGTTCTTCTTCTTTGCGGGGTCTCAGGCAAGATGACCATACCCTCGAAATCACTTCTATCTTTGCTTCCTAGATGCTTGCTCTTTTGCTATGCCTATGCTGTGATACCTACCACTTGCTTATCATGCCACCCATTTTGCCATGAGCCTCTAAACCACCTTGTCCTAGCAAACCGTTGTTTGGCTATGTTACCGCTTTGCTCAGCCCCTCTTATAGCGTTGCTAGTTGCAGGTGAAGATTGGAGTTTGTTCCTTGTTGGAACATGGATTGTTGTTGGGATATCACAAGATCTCTTATTTAATCAATGCATCTATATACATGGCGCCCTAGTTTCCGTCATATCGGTGTTATGTTCCCGGATTTTGCGTTCCTTACACGGTTGGGTTATAATGGGAACCCCTTGACAGTTCGCCTTGAATAAAACTCCTCCAGCAAGGCCCAACCTTGGTTTTACCATTCGCCACCTAGCCTCTTTTTCCCTTGGGTTAGGCCAGCCCAAGGGTCATCTTTCTTTTACCCCCCCGGGGGCCAGTGCTTGTCTAAGTGATGGTCCGAAACAGAGCCACTTGCAGCGCCACCTCGGGGACACTTGAGGGCTGGTTTTAGCTGTACGTAGTGTTCATCCGGTGTTACCCTGAGAACGAGATATGTGCAGCTCCTATCAGGATGTCGGCGCATCGGGCGGTCTTGCTGGACTTGTTTTACCATTGTCGAGGATGTCTTGTAACCGGGATGCCGAGTCTGATTGGATTGTCTTGGGAGAAGGAATATCCTTCGTTGACCGTGAGAGCTTGTGATGGGCTAAGTTGGGACACCCTTGCAGGGATTTGAACTTTCGAAAGCCATGCCCGCAGTTATGGGCAGATGGGAATTTGTTAATGTCCGGTTGTAAAAAAACCTGAAGCTTAACTTAAGTAAAATGCATCAACCGCATGTGTAGCCGTGATGGTCACTTTCCGGTCGAGTCCGGGAAGTGAACACGGGGTTGCAGTTATGCTTGACGTAGGCTGTTCTAGGATCACTTCTTGATCATAGTTTCCCGAACGTGCTTTGCCTTCTCTTCTCGCTCTCATTTGCATATGTTAGCCACCATATATGCTAGTGCTTGCTGCAGCTCCACCTCATACCTTTTACCCTACCTATAGGTTTAAATAGTCTTGATCGCGAGGGTGCGAGATTGCTGAGTCCCCGTGACTCACAGATACTTCCAAAACTAGTTTGCAGGTGCCGATGATACCGTGCAGGTGACTCAACCAAGCTCAAGGAGGAGCTCGTTGAAGATCGTGTTCGTTATGTTCTCCCGTTTCCAGTTGATCAGTAGTGGAGCCCAGTTGGGACGATCGGGGATCTCTAGCATTTGGGGTAGTCTTCTTTTATTCTGGTTCCGTAGTCGGACCTTGATTGTATCTGGATGATGTAATGTGTTATTCATGTATTGTGTGAAGTGGCGATTGTAAGCCAACTATGTATCTCTTTCCCTTATGTATTACATGGGTTGTGTGAAGATTACCTCACTTGCGACATTGCTTACAATGCGGTTATGCCTCTAAGTCGTGCTTCGACACGTGGGAGATATAGCCGCATCATGGGCGTTACAAGTTGGTATCAGAGCCTTCCCCGACCTTAGGAGCCCCCTGCTTGATCGAATCGCTGGCGTTGTTGACTCTAGAAAAATGTTTTGAGTCATTTAGGATTATATATATCGGAGAGTAGGATTCTTTTTACTCCTCAGTCCCTTCGTCGCTCTGGTGAGGCATCCCGACGTAGAGTTTTGACTCTTCTCTTCTCAAATTTCACTAAAAAAAATTTAGGATCACGCAGGTATCTTGGAATCGTTTCAATGGTTTTGTCACGAGAACATTGTTCTTGGTGCCTCCTGACATTTAGAGGTTGTGGCAGTGTCCCGGGGAGTTGAGCTCCGAGGTGTTGTCGTCACAATTTTATCGTTGCAGTTCTGGAATACCTGAGTTTCGCCGACATCAAAAATCTCATTTATGCAGTTGTTGGTGAGATAACCTCCACGCCATCCAGTACTGGGCGGGAGTTCAGGAATATTACCATAACTCGTATAACGGATGCTTTTCGAAGGTTGAGGTAAACGATTTCCGAAGGTTTCTCGGTTATGTGTTGAAGGATGGATACAGCTGGATGTAGGGTTTGCTAGTTTTGGGTGAGATATTATGCTTCCCCTGTATCCCCAACACTTGATTGCATAACTGGAAAGTTTCGGGAGTTTATAAGTGGGAATTCCAGTAGCTCCTAGGATATCTTTCCGACAGATGTATGATATGAAATTGGGGTTCGACATCTAGTGGTCCGCCTATCCACGGTTGGTTTTACAGTGGTCTCATTGTGTCTTAAAGAGTCCATGGCTATGCTGACTCGGGGACGCTTCGTATGTCATGTGCACTTCCTTGTACATGACGGTGTTGTATGATCGACCCGTGTAGGCCCCACCATGAAAACTTCAGACGAAATCTCTATCATATGTTTGTTCCGGCTTATTCTGCAAGCCAATCCTTTGTCTTGTTTTTAGTTGTGGTATTCGAGTTGCTTCAAAGTCAAATGTTGATTCCATACCTTTCCTAAACGGTGTCCTATGTGAATACTAATCCCTCTCGATCATCGAGTTTGTCATTTCAATTTCTTTTCAACCGGTGTGCTCCTTTTTTAGGTGGATCCAATCTTCTCAACATTCGCAAGATCAACTCTAAGTATTCTCAACGTTATTTGTTTTATTCGTCCCAAGTTGCCTTTGTTTTCCCACCCTCCCACCCTTTTTCTTCGAGGACTCGGATTTCTTAATCAAGTATCCTTTTATTGATATGAAGTCTCTCCATTCTTTTCCGTCAATGTTCTTACCGGGTGATGCTCATGGAGATTCTAACGGAGCCTCAAGTTCATTATTCTTCATTTTTTTCTTCTCCGGTGGATTCAAGTCAAGCTTTGTTGATCATATTCTTTCCTTGTTTCAATACCATCTCATGCCGGTGCTCCTCATATTCATTTATTTCTCGTTATTCAATTGTTCCGGAGTGCTCAAGATATCTCGAAGATTCGTGTTTCCACTCTGTTTTCGTTCAAGCTCTTTCGAGGAGGTTATCTCTTTCAAGCCATTTAAATTCAACCGGTGCAATCTCTCTTTTAAATCTCCTCAACGGTGTTTCTTTTTAGTGGGTCCTAACCCACAGGTATTTTCCCAGGATCTTAACTGACTCTTCTTATTCTCCCAGAGTTATTCTTAAATCTTCTAAAGTTTGACGTAAGAATGAATTATCATCAGTCCTATGAGTTTTGCCAAGATCGGTCAAATTCTTTTCATAGTTGGCTCAACCTTTTCCATTCTTTATTCCGGAGTGCCTCAACAATTCATGGTGGTGTTTCTCATCGTCATTTTCAACATTTGAAGTCCGAAGATGAATTTGTACTCCATATTTTGCTCCATTCTCTTCAAGGTTCATGGTGCTAGCATTATGACATCCTCTCATAATTGTTTTGATTGTGAGAATTCTTTTCACCCATCCGGAGCATTTCATGAGTTGTTTCCATTTCTTTCCCCCGAAGGCCATCATTTTGGATTTATTCATTCCAGCTTTCACCTCTCGCTCTCCAAATCTTACCGGTGCATCATTCAAGTTTTCTCTGATAAGTTTGGGATCTCTTCGTTCACTTGCATCTAAATTATATCAAGTATCTTCATTCATTCTCTAATTCTTCCCGGTGTTTCTTTATCTTTTCATTAATCATTTTCAATTCTTACGGTGGTTTTTCCAAGATTCTTCTTCCTTCGTTTATCATATCAATTCATTCGTTGTTTCAATCCTACCGGTGGTTCGTCGAATACCTTCTCAAGTTGGCGCTATATCTATCTTAATCCTTTTTCAACGAGAATAAGTAGTATGCCAAATCCATTGCATGTCATCAATCTAAATTGGTGAAGGATACGCATAACCTAATTCTTATTCTTGCTTCATCCAAGTGATGGATACTTTCTTTCGGAGTTTGTTCATGATATCAATTCTCGGTTTCTAGTTATTCATATTTCTTTCCCGGAGTTCCAAGTTTTCTACTTTATCTCGTCACGGACATCCATCTAAATCATCGCAAGGCTTCACCTTGTGTTTTCAACTTCTCTTTCCTTTTCTTTTGTCATCCTTTCATTTACCGGAGTTCTTCATGGAGGTTCTACATGATGGTTCATCAAGGATTTAATTCCTTCTTGAAGGGTTCATCAAAATTCTTTTCTAAGGAGCTCAAGTATTCTTCATCTTGCATTCCGAAGTCCAATTCGCTCTATCTTATCTTTTGAGGTGGTGTTATGTCATTTTTGATAATTTTCCTTCGTGTTTCATGATTCACATGTTATCAAGAATGAGATATCTTAAATCCATCAATCTCTTCATTGGAGTTATCTTGGGTTATATTTCACCTAAAACTTTCCCTAAGGATTGTTGCTAATTATGGTGCTTACAAATGATCCAAGTTCTTCATTTATCCTTCCGGTGAGATAAGTTTCCCACCTCCTTGTTCTTATCAATCCAATTCTTTTTCCCGTGAGTGGCAGGTTGTCACCTCATAATTCGAGATGTATTCCATAAGACCATATCAAGCTTATTCCTTTCGTTGTTGATAATCCAACAACTCCATTCCAGCATTTGTTTAAAGCATGCTCTCTCAAGATCGTGTTCCCCTTTGTTCATTCCATTCCATTCTTACTTTTGTTCGGGAGGCATTGTGATGTTGCTCTCTTCAACCCATCTTCTTGCTTTGTCAGGATCGTGTTCTTTTCTTGGTTTATCCATTTAACCGGAGTGTTGTGTCCCCTGCTCAAGTTCTTTCATCTTATCAAGTCTTGCATCTCTTTTCAACCAGAGTGCTACCCGAATTTGTTCTTCCTTGTTCCTCTTTTCTAACGGAGTGTTTTCTACTTCGTTCTTCTCCGTTGCATTCTTTCTTTCAATTTGTTCAACCTCTCAAGGTTCTTTGGTTTCACTCATTGGTCAGAGAAGCAACTTAGTTTTACCTCTTCTCTTTCTCTTTCGTTTTTTCCCTCTGGTGCCATTCTAGATCTCGGGACGAGATCCTCTCGTAGTGGTGGAGTGTTGTGACGCCCAGAGACCGTTGCGCCATGTGTCTTCTGGTTATTCGCCGTTGTTGCCATGTCTTTTGCTTGCGTGTTGCATCTTGTCATGTCATCATTCGCATTGCATCATCATGTTTTCAAAACTTCCATTCGTCCGGGTTTCCCAGTTCCATCCGTTGTCCGTTCTGAGCCCAGATACACTTGCACGTGCCCGCGGCATGTCTGAAATAGTATTTTATAAGTGGCCGGAAAATGTTCTCGGAATGGGATAAAAGTTGGCGTGTGGTCTTATTATAGTGTAGATAGACCGCCTGTCAAGTTTCATCGCATTCGGAGTTCGTTTGATAGCCCAACCGTTAAACTATAGCGGCATTATAGCCGGTCACGCGTCGGACGTTTTCGGTCTCCGGAAACAGTCGCCGGGTCTCTCTCTCTTCTCTCAGCCTGAGGCCTTCCGCACAGTCCACTACCTACCCTCGGGCCCTACCTAACCTCTTTCATCAGCCCGCGGCCCTCCTCGCGCGCGCGTCCGAAAAGCTGTCCCGGACCCGACTCGGACTGTCACCACCGTTGTGTCCGGATCATCCCTAAACATCTACAAAACGTCTTCGTTTTCTTTTTTGGACTTCCTAACCTATATTTTCTCAGCCGTCCATTTTAGATCGGAGGGCTTCCATTAGTCTGCTTTTAGATCCACTTGCTTTATAAACTAGACAAACCCTAGTTTCTAGGCCTCATGTCCCATCCATCGAGTTCATCCGCCACCACCCCCTCTCCAAATCCTCCTCGGAGTCCACATCCAGCCAACCACATCCACCCACCTTCTTCCTCGTTCAGTTTTCCACCGCACACCACCTGGCCAAATCTCCTTGCCCGATTTTTCCTTGATCCAAACCGCAGCCAACCACTGCCCGAGCTCCTTCTTCCCCGAGCACCCACGCTGAAGATGCCCAGCACCTCCACCTCGCGATCCCGCTGCCCCACTAAACCTCGCCGCCGGCAAGCCACCAGCAGGACCCCGTCAAGCCCGCGCCAAGTCTGCCTCGTTGAGTTTTTCCTCGTCGCTTTCTGTTCCTTGCCACCAACCAGAGCTCCTGCGAGCCCTCGTTGTACTTCGCCAGGGCCTCGCTATCGGCAGGACGCCCGAGGCCGTGCCTCCTCACCCTCCTCGGCTCGATCCCGAATGGATCATGAGCACCGAGTGCCCGAACCAGGCCAGTCGTGCTGCCCCTCTTCTTCTTCTCCGTGTCTCTCCCTCCCTGAACCTTCTCTCTCTCTCTCTCTGCAACAGCATATGTTGCCTGAAGGACTCGCCCGGATCCTGCGGGAATGGACCTTCGGCGGCCAGACCCGTCCCCGCCCAACCTCGCCGCCCGAATCCGCTTCCTCCGCCCACCTCGAGCGCCGCCGAAGTCCTGCGCCGCTCCAAGCTGCCGCTGCATCCCTTGATGTTGTTCCTGCCCTTCAGAGTTCAGAGACGAGAGCAGCGCACCTCGCCCCGTCGCGCCTGTTGACCGCTTGGCCCCCAAGGCCCAGACAGTGCCAAGCTAGGCCCAGTCGGGCCAGATCTGCGCCGCCCTTGCTGGCCCTCCTCCTCACCAGCTGGGCCTCAGCCCATGGTGAGCCTCCGCTGCGCCCCCCTTCCCTGTTGGGCCCTGTTCCAGATCCGGCCCGTGTAGTTTTTTTAGGATTTGCGATTTAGCTATTTTCCGGAGATTGCGCAGTTTTACAAAAAAGACCCTCATGTTCATACATTTAATAACTCACAAACTATGCATCACATGGAAAAACTTTATATATGAAGCTTGCTTAGAATTTCATCTAGTTTAATAATATCCAACGTTCATCTATGTTTAAAATGTTTAAAATGCTGTTTGTTTAAATTTTCTTAAATAACTTGCTAAAATGATTTAGTTCATAACTATTTAACCGTAGCTCCGAACTTAATAATCTTTATATGTAAACAGGGTGGAAAAATGTCTAGTTTAACATGGTGACATTGATTTGCATGTTTAACAACTCTAAAATTGTGTTTAGGGAAGAACAGTACCAAACCTAAAATTTGCACATGAGGAGTTTACGGACTTGTTGTTTTGTTGTTCCGGCCTCATTTAAACTTGCCTAGATGGGTAGTTTCATTATGCTTCACCTCTTGCCATCTCTTGCCATGCTAACGACATTTAATACTGTTGGGTACATACACCAGATCGAACTAAATAAGCCATGTGGTGTTTCGTCAATATGCAATGGAGTTGCATAATGAGCTCCACTTAATTTGTAGGATTGTTTGTGCACTTTGCCAGGCCATGGTTCATTAAACCGAACATGCATCATACTTGTTTGTGCATCGTCCCATGGTCAGGTGTTGGTTGTTTACTATGTTGTTTGCTTCTTTCCGGTGTTGCTTCTTTGGGTTGGTTCTGATAACGTCGTGTTTGTGAGGATCCGCTCGACCACGTCCATTTGTCTTCTTCATGGACACGTTCTTCTTCCTTGCGAGGTCTCAGGCAAGATGACCATACCCTCGAAATCACTTCTATCTTTGCTTGCTAGATGCTCGCTCTTTTGCTATGCCTATGCTGCGATACCTACCACTTGCTTATCATGCCACCCATTTTGCCATGAGCCTCTAACCCACCTTGTCCTAGCAAACCGTTGTTTGGCTATGTTACCGCTTTGCTCAACCCCTCTTATAGTGTTGCTAGTTGCAGGTGAAGATTGGAGTTTGTTCCTTGTTGCAACATGGATTGTTGTGGGGATATCACAATATCTCTTATTTAATTGATGCATCTATATACTTGGTAAAGGGTGGAAGGCTCGGCCTTATGCCTGGTGTTTTGTTCCACTCTTGCCACACAAGTTTCCGTCATATCAGTGTTGTGTTCCCGGATTTTACGTTCCTTACATGGTTGGGTTATAATGGGAACCCCTTGATAGTTCACCTTGAATAAAAATCCTCCAGCAAGGCCCAACCTTGGTTTTACCATTCGCCACCTAGCCTCTTTTTCCCTTGCGTTAGGCGAGCCCAAGGGTTATCTTTATTTTAACCCCCCCCCCCCGGCCAGTGCTTGTCTAAGTGTTGGTCCAAAATAGAGCCACTTGCGGCGCCACCTCGGGGAAACTTGAGGGCTGGTTTTAGTTGTACGTAGTGTTCATCCGGTGTTGCCCTAAGAACAAGATATGTGCAGCTCCTATCAGGATGTCAGCGCATCGGGTGGTCTTGCTGGACTTGTTTTACCATTGTCGAGGATGTCTTGTAACCGGGATGCCGAGTCTGATCGGATTTTCTTGGGAGAAGGAATATCATTCGTTGACCGTGAGAGCTTGTGATGGGCTAAGTTGGGACACCCCTGCAGGGATTTGAACTTTCGAAAGCCGTGCCTGTGGTTATGGGAAGATGGGAATTTGTTAATGTCTGGTTGTAAAAAAAACCTGAAGCTTAACTTAAGTAAAATGCATCAACCGCGTGTGTAGCCGTGATGGTCTCTTTCCGGCGGAGTCCGGGAAGTGAACACGGTGTTGGAGTTATGCTTGACATAGGTTGTTCTAGGATCACTTCTTGATCATAGTTTCTCGAACGTGCTTTGCCTTCTCTTCTCGCTCTCATTTGCGTATGTTAGCCACCATATATGCTAGTGCTTGCTGCAGCTCCACCTCATACCTTTTACCCTACCTATAAGCTTAGATAGTCATGATCACGAGGGTGTGAGATTGTTGAGTCCCCGTGACTCACAGATACTTCCAAAACCAGTTTGTAGGTGCCGATGATACCGTGCGGGTGACTCAACCAAGCTCAAGGAGGAGCTCGTTGAAAGATCGTGTTCGTTATGTTGTTCCGTTTCCAGTTGATCAGTAGTGGAGCCCAGTTGGGATGATCGGGGATCTGTAGCATTTGGGGTAGTCTTCTTTTATTCTGGTTCCGTAGTCGGACCTTGATTGTATCTGGATGATGTAATGCTTTATTCATGTATTGTGTGAAGTGGCGATTGTAAGCCAACTATGTATCTCTTTCCCTTATGTATTACATGGGTTGTGTGAAGATTACCTCACTTGCGACATTGCTTACAATGCGGTTATGCCTCTAAGTCATGCTTCGACACGTGGGAGATATAGACGCATCGTGGGCGTTACATTAGGCAAGGGGATCCTTTCTCCCCATTACTTTTTGTCTTGGCAGCTGACCTCTTACAGTCTGTAGTCAATAAGATGTTGCAAGTTGGTCAACTGACACTTCCAATTGAGTGTCATGATCCTGACTTCCAGATAATTCAGTATGCAGATGATACAATCTTGATCTTACCTGCTGAAGATGCTTAGTTAGTTACCCTGAGAGATATGCTACATGTTTTTGCCGCATCTACATGACTTTGAGTTAATTTCGCAAAATCCATGATTGTCCCTATAAATGTCCCAGAGGCTAAAGTAGTTAGGCTTGCCCAGGTGTTCCAATGTGCGTTTGGAACTCTAGCATTCACCTATCTAGGTTTACCTTTGGGCACCACCAAACCCACAATCCAAGATTTAATGCCCCTAGTGGATTCAGTTGAGAGACATATGTCAGCTAGTTCTTACATGTTGAATCAAGGCTGCAGGCTCCAATTACTGCGATATGTTCTTTCTTCCATACCCATATACTTTTTATGCACCTTGTCTATCCCACCTGGCATTATCGGCTAGAAAGAATTATGAGGCAATGCCTTTGGAGAGGGAATTCTGATACACCAAGGCAATCCCTTGATGTGTGGGATTTGGTTTGTAGACCAAAGGAGAAAGGTGGTTTGGGTGTCATCAACTTGCATCTTCAGAATCAAGGGCTACTCATCAAACACTTACATAACTTATATCATAAGGAAGATATACCTTGGGTATCCTTGTTGTGGAATTCATACTATGATGGAGTAGTTCCCCAAGCCATTGTTCTCTGTGGCTCCTTTTGGTGGAATGATATTTTTAAACTGTCTGATAACTATAGAGTTGTTGCCTCTACAGTGGTAAACATGGGGGATTCTGTTTTATTCTCGTCTTATGCATGGCAGCAGGATGGGTCTACTATGCCTCTCAGAAAAAGGCTACCATGGTTGTTTTCATATGTTCTGGATGATAAGATTTCTGTGTCTAATTTTATTGATAGCCAGAACAGAGCATCTTTATTCCAGTTGCGAATCTCCCAACAAGCTGTGACTGAACTGGAGTCTCTCATATCCTGGGTTAACAATTTCAAAGAGACTCCTCTGCTAATGATGTTTGGTGTTAGGTTGGATCTTATGGAGCTTACGCGTCAATAAGCTACTATAACATCATACATTCCCATCTGCCCACTATTGAGCCTTGCAAATGGTTATGGAGCAGTAGATGCACGCTTAAAATCAAGGTCTTCGCTTGGTAGTTATTCTTTGATAGACTTAACACTAAATACCTACTGGTGTGTAGGCATTGGCGTGATGCTGAGGATGATAATGTTTGTGTTCTATGCCACTAGCACATATATGAGGATCGACTGCATTTGTTCTTTTCTTGCAACTTTACTTAAAGAATTTGGAACTATCTCCAGATTGACTGGTCTGGTGGCTCCAATGTTCATCAGTGCATCACTTTGGCCAGAAAGAGATTTGCCAAAAGCTTCTTCTTTGAGGTGGTTTTCACAGCTGCTTGGAATATTTGCATTCTCAGGAATGGCAGAACCTTCAGAGGAGAAAGAGCTACTTTTAGTGCTTGGCGTTGTAAATTTTTACATGATTTAACTCTGTTATCTCATAGGGGCAAGGCTCATATTAGACCTCACCTTTTAAAATGGTTGGAGGGGCACCCTTGAGCTATGTGATAGACAGGTAGGTTAGGTGAGTTTTGACTCTCTAACTCTTTTCTTTATAGATTTAGTTTTGTAGAATTAACTTGTATGGACTTGCCTTGATTTTAATAAAAGACTGTGGGCTGTGCCCAACAGTAGTTAGTCAAAAAAACTTGTTCCAATTCAGCCAATTTTTTTACCACAACCTGTTAGTACCATGAAATGACACCATGCCAAGTTTCATGATTTTCAGGCGTGTTTTAGATTTACAAGAATTTTAAAGCCAAGTTTCTCAATGTTCTCGGTCGAGCCACGACGCCTAGATGTTTGAATTTCATTTTCATTTCTTGCATGGGACCTAGAAATTCACCCGAGGACACACATGTTATTTTTCAACCAACTTTGGTGAACCAGAGCATGTGCTTGTAGTTCAAAATTGAATTATGCACATTAAATGACCAGAAACTCAATTAAAGTATAAAAAAGGCCAAACGAACCCGGACTAATCCCAAAATTTAACACGACACTCATATAGTTCTATGTTGCCTGTGTAAAGAAAATCAGGGGGCGGCGTATATCGTTTCACACACAAAGGTGGCACGTTCCCTCTCAGAACCACGAGCTTTCTTGAGAGAAACTCCGGTTTGCAAGAAGCTTATACCAAAACTTGTTCCAAATCGGCCAAGTTTTTTACCACAGCATGTTAGTTCCATGACATGACATCATGCCAAGTTTCACAATTTCTAGGCGAGTTTTGGATTTATAGGAATATAAAAACCAAGTTTCTCAATGTTCTCGGTCGAGTCATGGTGCCCAGATGTTTGAATTTCATTTCCATTTCTTGCATGGGACCTAGAAATTCACCCAAGGACACACATGTGATTTTTCAACCAACTTCGGTGCAATAGAGCATGTGCTTGTAGTTCAAATTTGAATTATGCGTATTAAATGTCCAGAAACTCAATTGATGTATAAAAAAGGCCAAACGAAACCGGAATAATTCCAAAATTTAACAAAATGTGAACTTAATTAATATCTTCTCTATGTGAGGCATTTAATAAAAGCCTATTATACATGTTTTCTACCCTATTCAAATTTAGTAGATATGATAGTTTGATGCTCTCACATAATCTATTATTGACACCATAGGGGATGTTGATTCCTATCAACTACTATATCCCAAAGGTTAAAACAGGTACATAATCATCTTCTCTGTTTTTCACAGTGCACTACTAACCCCTATACGATGATGCACATTAAACTGTTGATACGAGTTTTATGTAAACCAGTGGCTTAAATTTGATTTTTCGTATTGTTTAAAATTGTGTCAATAGAGATTTTTTAAAGAATATTGTTTGCTGATGTTGTCGGATGTGTGTATGAAAGATGCTTTTTTCCTCTCGTTGCAACGCACGGGCATGTTTTGCTAGTGTATAAAAAAGGTCAAACGAACCCGGAATAATTCCAAAATTTAACAGGGCACTCATATAGTTCTATGTTGCCTCTGTAATGAAAATTAGGGGGGTGGCAGCGTATATCGTTTCACACACAAAGGTGACACGTTCCCTCTCGGAACCACGAGGCTTGTTGAGAGAATCTCTGGTTTGCAAGAAGCTTATACCAAAACTTGTCCCAATTCGGCCAAAAATTATACATATGAAAACATGGTTTAGAACATCCCGAACATATTTCTACCTCTACCAATGTACTGTGATTTGAACTCAACATAAAATGGATACAAATATTTGAATTGGAGATCGTATGGTACATGTAGTTCATAGTGAAATATGATTACTGCTATATGCATGTTTTTTGTTATCAAGATAATATTTAAATGATGGTATAACTTGACAACAATCGTATTCAAATAAGGAAAATTGACTCAAATTTAGTCCATATGGTAGACGACAATATATATGTTCATAGGGTGGAGTAAAATGTTCATATAAGATGGAAGATCAAAATGTAGGACTACATCCGTTATAAACAGCCAGGTCACCTAACGATATATTCGAATTCAACAGAACGTGGATTCAAGAATTGAAATTCGAGATCCTAGCATTTGTAGTCATATAAAAAGGGACACGACTCTTTCTTGTGGTGGGAATTGATTTGTTTTTTGTTGTTGTTGAGGGAATTGCGAATTGATTTGGTACTATACAGGGTAATCTTGTTCTCTTGATTATTTTACATTTTTCTTGTAGTTTTTCCAATGGCATTTATAGCAATATAGTAAAAGGGGACATGACTCTCTTGTGTCTTGTATGAATTGTTTTTTACACGTTAAGTTTGTCCTACCGAACATGGAATCCGTGCCATGTTATCCCGAAATTTTCAAGCTCGGGTATCTTTTGTCTCTTCTGCTATGAAACTCCTGCCTTTTCAACCCGCCCCGCGCCTTCTTATCCCAAAATTTTGATGCACGCAAAAACTTCCTCCTCATCTGAAATCAGTCCCGTAGTGGACACATGCGAAATCCCCCTTCTATCCCTCAACCGAAAATGCTGCCTTGACGTCACGTGGTCAAAACCGATGGGGGTACGTTCATAACTTACCCTACATTTCGGACAAGCGCGTCCCTAAACCATGGCTCCCCCTACCTTCCCCTTTGTCCCCACCCCCCATTCGTACACCGAGGCCGACAAAACCCGCGAAACCCCATGCTCCTCCATTGGCCTCCCGTCCGCCGCCCAGCCGAAGACTCTTCCCCGACGATGTCGTGCACCGCAACAGCTCATCGTCCCTCATCCACCACACCGGATGCGGATCGGTCGTCGATCTCATTGTCTCGCTGGATCATCCGCCCCATCCTCCACCTCTAGGGAGTTGCCCCAATGTTCGCCTTGTCTATTGCACCACCTCCATCCCCATGGTGCCTTCTTGACCTGCCCCACCAGAACCGCAACACCCTCACCAATTCCTCCGATAAAGCCGAGGCCTACTCGGCGCCACCATGGAGGTTCTGCACTCGCCGCTACATTTTATCTTCTATTCGATCTCACAGGGTTGCCAATGCTCGATACCGAGCAGCCCTGGTGGGTCTCCATCGACGGTGCCGTCACCGGCCACTTCATCCGTGGCATCTCTCCCCCATGTCGTTGCTTCCTTGGCAGTGACTTCCACACTGGCACTAGTTGCTGCTGCTCCAGATCTCGCTCGTGATGCGGCTCTGTTCTTGCTGTCGGTCACGCTTCTGCACTGCTCTTGCTTTTGTTCATGGTGCTGCTCTGCTCTGCTATTGTTGTCGGTCACGCTCCTACCCCGCTCTTGCTCTCATTCGTGCTTCTGCTCTACTCTTGCTCTCGCTCGCGCTGCTGCTTTAGCACTTGCTCGTGCTGCTGCTGCACGAGTTGCTCTCATCTAGTGCGTTCCGTGCTCGACCGGCGCTGATTTAGATCATTGCTTCTTTGCTGCTAGTGCTCGAATGCCCTAAACTTCTATTGCAATGCTCTGCTACTAGTTCAATCAGTTTCGACAGTAAAATTCAGTTTCGACTGTAAAGTTCAGTTTCTTCAGTTAAGTTTAGAGTGAACAGTATTTACAACATGTGTCGGAGCGGCCGTGGCGCGGCTGATGCATTTTACATCTAGCACTTTTTGGTGATGTATTTTTGAAAGTGCAACTATCCCTAGGTGGTTTTGGTAATTCCTAACAACATATAGCTCATTGAGCTAATGCTATTTCAAGATTAATATCTCAGGAAAGCTCAATGTTTGGCATGGCATGGATGAGAAAAGTGGACCCCTCAATATGCTAAGGACGAAGGATTGGCTCAAGCTCAAAGCTCAAGACTCTACATTTTCTATTTTAGTGATCCAAGATCACATTGAGTCTATAGGAAAAGCCAATACTATCAAGGAGGGATGAGGTGTTGCTTAATGAGGTTCTTGCTCAAAATGCTTAGTGATATGCTCCAAAACCCTCAACTACTTTCTCACATCCACATATGGCCTAAACCAAAAGTCAAACTCAGACCCACCGATTCTTTCTATCCGGCGCCATCGAGTTTCAAATTTTTTAGCCACTGCCACAAACCCTAGGCAAATCGGTCTCACCGATAGGGATCTCGTTCTCACCGAGATGGGGGTTGTAATCTCTCTATTTCCCTTCGTAACATTTCGGTCTCACCGAGATGAGCGATCGGTCCCACCATGATTGTAATGTAAACTCTCTATTTTCCCTTCGTAACGTTTCGGTCTCACTGAAATGAGCGATCGGTCTCACTGAGTTTACCTGACCAACTCTCTGGTTAGCTTATTAAAAAAATCGGTCTCACCGAGATTACGTTATGCCCTAACCCTAATCATATCGGTCCTATCGAGTTGCATGTCGGTCCCACCGAAAACCCTAACGGTCATTAGCTTTGCTAAATCGGTCAGACCGAGTTTAACCATTCGGTCCCATCGAGTTTGGGAAGTTATGTGTAACGGTTAGATTTTGTGTAGAGGCTATAAATACCCCTCCACCTCCTCTTCATTCATGGAGAGAGCCATCAGAACAAACCTACACTTCCAACCTATATTTTCTGAGAGAGAACCACCTACACTTGTGTTGAGATCCAAGATATTCCATTCCTACCATATGAATCTTGATCTCTAGCCTTCCCAAGTTGCTTTCCACTCAAATCTTCTTTCCACCAAATCCAAATCCTGTGAGAGAGAGTTGAGTGTTGGGGAGACTATCATTTGAAGCACAAGAGCAAGGAGTTCATCATCAACACACCATTTGTTACTTCTTGGAGAGTGGTGTCTCCTAGATTGGCTAGGTGTCACTTGGGAGCCTCCGACAAGATTGTGGAGTTGAACCAAGGAGTTTGTAAGGGCAAGGAGATCACCTACTTCATGAAGATCTACCACTAGTGAGGCAAGTCCTTTGTGGGTGATGGCCATGGTGGGATAGACAAGGTTGCTTCTTCGTGGACCCTTCGTGGGTGGAGCCCTCCGTGGACTCGCGCAACCGTTACCCTTTGTGGGTTGAAATCTCCATCAACGTGGATGTACGATAGCACCACCTATCGTAACCACGACAAAAACATCTGTGTCTCCAATTGCGTTTGAATCCTCCAAACCCTTCCCTTTACATTCTTGCAAGTTACATGCTTTACTTTCCGCTGCTCATATACTCTTTGCATGCTTGCTTGAATTGTGTTATGATTGCTTGACTTGTCCATAGTTGCAAAAATCTGCCAAGAACTAAAATTTGGAAAAGGCTAGATTTTTATTTGGTCAAGTAGTCTAATCCCCCCCCCAATATACATACTTTCAATCCTACAAGTGGTATCAGAGCTTTGGTCTCCATTTGCTTTGATTTTCTTAGCTTTTGGAAGCAATAGCCTTTGTTTCACAACCTAGGAGAGTATGGCGTCTAGCGAGGGAAATTACCACCGTAGAGGTCCTTACTTTGATGGCACTAATTTTGCTAGTTGGAAGCATAAGATGAAGATGCATATTCTTGGACATAATCCCGCCGTTTGGACTATTGTGTGTGTTGGCTTGCAAGGTGAATTCTTTGATGGGAGAGAACTGAATCGTGAAGCTACCGCGGAAGAGTTGAAAATGCAACAATACAATGCTCAAGCTTGTGATATCCTCTTCAACGGATTATGCCCCGAAGAATTCAACAAAATCAGCCGTCTTGAGAATGCACAGGAAATTTGGGATGCTTTGATTGATATGCATGAAGGTACCGACTCCGTCAAGGAATCCAAGTTGGATGTGCTTCAAAGTCAACTTGACAAGTTCAAAATGAAGGATGGTGAAGGTGTCGCTGAAATGTACTCTAGGCTTGCTCTTATCACAAATGAGATTGCCGGCTTAGGAAGTGAAGAGATGACCGACAAATTCATCATTGAGAAGATCTTAAGAGCCTTGGATGGAAAATATGATACTGTGTGCACATTGATCCAAATGATGCCAAATTACAAAGATCTCAAGCCAACGGAAGTCATTGGAAGAATTGTTGCTCATGAGATGTCACTCAAGGATAAGGAGGAGCTCCATAACAAGTCAAGTGGTGCCTGCAAAGCCTCATGTGAAGCTCCCACATCATCAAGTGAGAAACAAACCTTCAATGAATAATTGAGCCTAATGGTGAAGAACTTCAACAAGTTCTACAAGAATAGAAGCAAAGAGAGAAGTTCCAAGTCAAGGTCCTACAATGACAAAAGATCTTCTAGTCGAGAGCGAAACTGCTACAATTGTGGAAGACCCGGAGACTACTCCAATGAGTGTACGGCTCCCCACAAGAGAAGAGAAGATTATCCCAAAAGAAGAAGTAGAAGAGAAGAATCACCATCGAGGGAGAGAAGGAGTAGGGATGATCGTTATGAACGAAGACCCTCTCAGAGAAGCAAGGATTTGGAAAGGAAGGACAAGTCATCAAGGAGCTACACAAAACAAAGACATCAAGCTCATGTTGGTGAATGGGTATCCGGCTCCGACTCTGACAATGACTCCGAGAGAAGCTATCACTCCGACTCTGAATACATTCAAGATGAAGGTGTTGCCGGTCTAGCACTTGTGTCAACCACCTCCTACGACATATTTGATTCAGCAAATGAAGGAATTGGAAGATGCTTCATGGCTAAAGGCCCAAAGGTATCACACCCCGAGTATGTTGATTTCAATAGTGATGAAGATGAATTGTTAGGTGATGATGATTTACTTGTTGACAACTCTAGTGATGAATACTATGATGAAACGTTAATTAAACTTGCTAATCAAGATGAAACGAATGACAATGATAAGGAGAAGATTGAATCTCTAACTAAAGAAGTAAACACTCTTAAGTTAGCTCATGAAACTATCTTAGGAGATCATCGAGAACTTTTAAGGACTCATGAGAAATTACGTTTTGAGAAGCTCAATCTTGAGCAAGACTATGAGTTCTTAAAGGCAATCAATGATGATCTTCGCAAGAAAAGTTCTTCTTACATTGCCAAGAGTTTACTCTTGTCCACTTACATGCCTCAAGTCAAGTCTAGTAACAAGAACAAGAAGGATTCTTCCTCTAGTAGTAACAATAATCATGCTAAATCCAATGTTGTTGCTTCTAGTAGTTCTCTTGATTCCACTAATGATTCTCTTAGCCAAGTTACACTTGAGCAAGAAAATAGCTTATTGAAGGGAATCATAGAGAAAGGTGTTTACAAGATCCTTGCCGGGAGTAAGCAATTCGAGGCAATTGTACGCAAGCAAGGAAGGCACTGGAAGAATCAAGGTGTTGGTTTTGAACAAAAGTTCAATGCCAATGCAGTTGAGTGGGAAGAAGATCAATACCCCGAGATGAAGTTTGTTCCTCAACAAGATAAGTATGATCCTACTTCTTTCAAGGGGACACAAGCTCAAGATGATTTTCCACCACAAGATCACAAGGAAAAAGGCAAGGACAAGCTTCAAGAGGAAATTGATGCATTTGAAGAAGCTCCCAAGGCCTTGGTCAAGTGGGTTCCCAAGACTACATCAAGTTCCACTTCATCAAGTACAACTACAACTCCGAGGATTCCCATCAAGATGGTGTGGATCCCGAAGAAGAAGAACTAGAGAGTTCTTGAGGGTGACTCCGCCAACATACTTCACTCTTATCATTTTGGCAAGAACAAGTGCAATCAACTTCCACATCTTGCACTAGTTCAAGGAGTCACAAACCCTCTTGTTGGTAAGACAAGGGACAAGGTAACCTAATGCTTTCATGGACATCATATTGTGTGTGCATCACTCTATGTCTATGGATATTCTTGTTTGTTCCTTGTGGGACTAACCCGTGTAGGTATTGAAAGTGCAATTCACTCCAAAGGATAGCTCCGAATGATCTACATCAACTTAGAGCATCCACATCTTCAACACCTGCATGAAGTCATCATCGACAAAACCCAAGGTTAGTTCATCCCTCTTAGGGGGGATCTCACATCTAGGGGGAGCTTTACTCTAAGAATTGAGCTAAAGCAACTTTAATGGTGTGAACACAACAACGCTTTATGTAAAAGTGGTAACCCCACTTGTGCTTAAACGATGAGTATGACCTACGATCAATTGTTCTCATTTGACTCCTAAGTCAATATACTCATATATAGATGACCTAGTCATCGCCAATTGCTTGATAGATGCTAGAATTTTTTGTGCATGCTTTGCCACATATTTCATTTGTCATTTTATTGTGTGAGCATGTTTGTTGCATAATTTACTCATTCGAGGACATCCACTTGTTGTTTTGATTGGTTGGTTTCTTTTTCTTTTGCCAAGTGGATGGACAAGAATGCCTAAGAACCTTCTCTAGCTATCTATGCTTTTCTCGTCTCAAACTCTATTCATGTTGCATCGCAAAGTTTGATCAAGTCAGATTCGAACCACTCTGTGTGAGGAGCACTCGGAGTCCCCGATTCATCATAGACTTAAAAATCCAAAACTTCTTTGTGTGTTTCGGTCTGACCGATTCATCCATTTCAGTCATACCGAGATCACTAAGTCGATCTAGGTTTTCAATCTCGGTGCAACCGATTTGAACTTTTCGCTCACACCGAGTTTCAGTAACTGCTTGCAGTTATGAATCTCGGTGCCACCGAGTTGTTCCACTCGGTCACACCGACAGAGTCAGGCTATATATATCCGCGGCCCAAATTTTGGAAAACTTTCCGAACCTCTTCGCCCGCACTTAGCCTGGTCTGCCTCCCTGGGTCTCCGGATCATCCTCCTCGTCGCCAGCCGCCTCCTGTCGCTGGTCTCCGATGTCGTCAACGGGATCGTCTCCGCCGTTTCCGCCGTAGCAAGTTCATTGCCGAACTAGGGTATGGACTTGAACTTTGTGCTGTTCTAACTCCGATTCCCCAGCACATTGCTTTGCCATGTATCTTGCCACGATTGAGATCAATCTATCCATCGAAAACACTCTGTAGTTTAGTCGTGAATTGAAAATTTAGGGTTAGGTTTCTGCCGAAACAATCTCGGACCGACCGAGTTGATGAAATCGGTTCCACTGATTTGGCTCAGGCCATTGCACATGTGATTCTCGGTCTGACCGAGAATTGCAAATCGGTGTGACCGAGTTCAGCACTTTGTGAAACCCTAGCAGTCTCGGTGCCACCAAACTGTGACTCGGTCTAACCGAGTTCACTAGTTTAGGTTCCAAAAGCTGCTTCGGTATCACTGAGTTTGCAAATCAGTAGATCCAAAATGCTTTCTATGGAAAACTAAAACTAAGTTTTTAACTCATTCTTTTGCAAAAACCTCTATACTTTGTGATGCTCATCCACTCTACCTCATCTATAATCTATTCACAGGGTCTGCTGTCAGTGTTTGCATCATGTCAGATCAGAGTGACAGTCAGAACAAGTCAGAGGAACAAGTTCACTTGAGTGAGGGCACTAGTCCCTCTAGCAGCTCAGATGATGGAAGCAGGAGCACACCAAGCAATCTTCCAAATGCTGCCACCAGGGCCAGCAAGAAAAGAACCTCAGAGTCGGAGGATGAGGACTATGTGGCTGAGGAAGAAGAAGCCACCTCAAAGAGGAAAGTCCTGAAAAAGGAAAATGGCACAGCTGCTGCCACTAAGCCAGGGAGGAGGCAAAAGGTTCCTGCCAAGAGAGCTCCAACGTCAAAAGCCAGAACATCTACTCAAGAGACTTTGGGATCTGCACCCAAAGAGCAGGTTGTGGCAGAAAAGAAAAGGAAGGAAAGGGTCAAGAAGACCACTGCCAGAGTGCTTGGGAGATCTTCAATAATGAAAGAGTCTAAAGAAGAGGAAGAGGATGCTGCACCAGCACCTAAAGCTCAGAAGCTTATGGGAAATGCCCTAAGATCAGGGGCTGCTTCATCTAAGCCCAAAGAAACTTCTAAGCCAGCTGCTCCAAAACCTAAAACTGCACCCAAGAGGAGCACCAGAAACATCCCAGCAGCAGAGAAGAACAAGGCCCCAATGCCTGAAGCTGCAATGGAAGAAGAAGATGATTCTGTTGTCTTGAGGAAATTGAAGCCAAAAATTCCAGACCATAATGATGCTCATCCAGTTGCAGAGAACATGAAAGTCAGGAAGGACTCTGGTCTAAGGCTATGGAGAGAGTCAGATCCATATGCCACCAGGAGAAGGCTGATGTGGACTACATGTTCCATACAAAGGAACAGCAGGACTTCTATGAGACTATCTTGCTTGACAAGAAGACAATAGTGTGTGACATGAGATGGGTTGATTGGAAATTCATTGAAGAAAATGAGGATCACTTCCTTGGTGTATATGACAGCTTCAAGGCTTGTGGAGTTGATGAGTTTGTGGCTCAGAAGCTCACAAAATGGAATGATGAGCTCATCATGCAATTCTACTCCACAGCTCACTTCTACCCAGATGGAAGGATTGTCTGGATGTCTGAAGGCACTAGGTACCAGTCAACAGTTTGGCAGAATGGGCTAAGTTGATCAACGCCCCAGAAGAACATGAAGATGACTTGGATGTCTATGCCAAGAAGAAGAAGGATCACAACACCATGGCACACATGTACAAGGAGATCCCAGATGCTGCTCCTGAAACACACAAGTTTGGATCAGTACATTAACTTCTGTCAGGATTGCCAACAATCAACTGGATCCTCAAGCACACTCTCTTGCCAAAGTCAGGTGATCACAAGATGATCAGAGGCCATGCAATTAACTTGCTTCACATCTTTGATGTCCCACAGAAGTTCAAAGTCATGAGCCTAATTGTGGAAACCATAAAGAGGACAGCTTCAGATCAGAAGAGGAGTTGTGGATATGCCCCACAGATCCAGGAGCTGATTAACTCCAAGATGGGCACTGGCACATATCTGCTAGACAAGGAGCACCTGCCTATCTACCCAAACTTTGAGGACAACACTGTGGTGATGGATGAAAATGAACCATCTTCTGTGCACGCACAAGCCAAGAAGGAGAAGGCAAAGGCTGAAAAGGCTGCAAGGATGCCAACTACTGAAGAAGCATCTCAGTATCTTCTAAAGAGCAAGCAAGATTAGCTTGGCTACTTGATTGCCTCCACCCTGAGGATTGAGAAGGGATTAGCTACCCTGACTCAAAACCAGGAGAGCTTGGAGAGGATCGTGGAGCAGAAGTTCTATGACCTAGATGTGAAGGTCACTGAGATCCAGTCAGTCGTTGAGAAACTTCAGGATGAAGTGCAGGAGAAGAAGGGAAAGACAACCACTGATGCTTTTCCTAGAGTGCCCAGAGGTCAGAGGTCTGCTGCAGTGCCCATTCCAGACACCAGAGCTACTTCATCTGCACCGGCTCCAGCACCTACTCCACCAGCTCCATCTACATCGACTGATGCCTTCGTTCTTGGAGTTCTGTCTACACCACCACCTGAAGACCAAGCCTGAGAGTCAACTTAGCACTATGCATTTTTATGAACTTTTTGGTAACTTGTTGCCAAAGGGGGAGAAAATGTATAGATCATAGGCTTCGAGAGAGAGCATTGCTTTTTATTCTCTCTTTTTTTGGTGGTTAAACTTCATTTATTTGCTTGGTTGAGATACTTTATGCCTTTGTGATACTTGGATGATCATGTGTTTGATCATATGCTACCTTAATGCTTGTTGGATGACATTATCCTTTTATGTGATCACTCACTTTGCTTGGTCATGAGTGCATGTATTTTAATTATTATCATTTTGAGCGCTCCACCAAGATGTATGTGACATGGAAGAGTAACCCATGATCCTAACTCTTTGTGCATTTGTATTCCAAAGCAAATCTTAAACTATGCACAAATTTAGGGGGAGCTCTTGCTTTTCACATACTTCTCAAAGCGGCAATGTTTTTCACTCTTATTATCATTTGTCGAAGCTTTGATCTATATGTTGTCATCAATTACCAAAAAGGGGGAGATTGAAAGTGCAACTATCCCTAGGTGGTTTTGGTAATTCCTAACAACATATAGCTCATTGAGCTAATGCTATTTCAAGATTAATATCTCAGGAAAGCTCAATGTTTGGCATGGCATGGATGAGAAAAGTGGACCCCTCAAAATGCTAAGGACGAAGGATTGGCTCAAGCTCAAAGCTCAAGACTCTACATTTTCTATTTTAGTGATTCAAGATCACATTGAGTCTATAGGAAAAGCCAATACTATCAAGGAGGGATGAGGTGTTGCTTAATGAGGTTCTTGCTCAAAATGCTTAGTGATATACTCCAAAACCCTCAACTACTTTCTCACATCCACATATGACCTAAACCAAAAGTCAAACTCGGCCCCACCGATTCTTTCTATCCAGCGCCACCGAGTTTCAAATGTCTTAGCCACTGCCACAAACCCTAGGCAAATCGGTCTCACCGATAGGGATCTCGGTCTCACCGAGATGGGGGTTGTAATCTCTTTGTTTCCCTTCTTAACATTTCGGTCTCACCGAGATGAGCGATCGGTCCCACCGAGATTGCAATGTAAATTCTCTGTTCTCCCTTCGTAACGTTTCAGTCTCACCGAAATGAGCGATCGGTCTCACCGAGTTTACCTGACCAACTCTCTGGTTAGCTTATTACCAAAATCGGTCTCACCCAGATTATGTTATGCCCTAACCCTAATCATATCGGTCCTACCGAGTTGCATGTCGGTCCCACCGGAAACCCTAACGGTCACTAGCTTTGCTAAATCGGTCAGACCGAGTTTAACCATTCGGTCCCATCGAGTTTGGGAAGTTATGTGTAATGGTTAGATTTTGTGTGGAGGCTATAAATACCCCTCCACCTCCTCTTCATTCGTGGAGAGAGCCATCAGAACTAACCTACACTTCCAACCTATATTTCTGAGAGAGAACCACCTACACTTGTGTTGAGACCAAGATATTCCGTTCCTACCATATGAATCTTGATCTCTAGCCTTCCTGAGTTGCTTTCCACTCAAATCTTCTTTCCACCAAATCCAAATCCTGTGAGAGAGAGTTGAGTGTTGGGGAGACTATCATTTGAAGCACAAGAGCAAGGAGTTCATCATCAAGACACCATTTATTACTTCTTGGAGAGTGGTGTCTCCTAGATTGGCTAGGTTTCACTTGGGAGCCTCCGACAAGATTGCGGAGTTGAAACAAGGAGTTTGTAAGGGCAAGGAGATCGCCTACTTCGTGAAGATCTACCTCTAGTGAGGCAAGTCCTTCCTGGGCGATGGCCATGGTGGGATAGACAAGGTTGCTTCTTCGTGGACCCTTCGTGGGTGGAGCCCTCCATGGACTCGCGCAACCGTTACCCTTCATGGGTTGAAGTATCCATCAATGTGGATGTACGATAGCACCACCTATGGGAACCACGACAAAAACATCCGTGTCTCCAATTGCGTTTGAATCCTCCAAACCCTTCCCTTTACATTCTTGCAAGTTACATGCTTTACTTTCCGCTGCTCATATACTCTTTGCATGCTTGCTTGAATTGTGTTAAGATTGCTTTACTTGTCCATAGTTGCTAAAATATGCCAAGAACTAAAATTGGGAAAATGCTAGATTTTTATTTGGTCAAGTAGTCTAATCCCCCCTCTAGACATACTTTAGATCCTACATTTTTACATCATCTATTGTAGTTGATATTAGAGTCAACTTTAGATTAACGTCATTTGTCTTGTCCTGCTTCGGCCTCTCCGTCGTGCACCTCACCAGAGCTGCTCCAACGATGGGACCGTCCATCACAGCATAGCAGTACCCTCGGCGCCGTATCCAGAGGCCTCAGATCTTCTTCCCCACCTCCGATAGTCACACCAGCATCACCATCCTCCACGTAAAACCCAGTGATGCTGAGGTCGATAAGGCTATGCCAAAGAGGTTGTACACTCGTCGCATAACTTTGTTACTCTACATTCATGTCGATCCCTCAGGGATCCTTTGGTTCAAAGCAGTTGCAAATCTAGAAATAAATGAATCGTGGTCACAAAGTTAACGGGGAGAAAACTAAATGCTCTTTTGGACCACAATTTTAAGCAGTTTAGCAAGATAGCCATTATATGATACTAATGTAGACCAAATCTAAGCTCACAAAATATTTCGAGGATAGGCTTCAGCCTGTTGAAGACTGCCTACTAGAATCGCCACTGGTTCAAAGAAAATGTGAAGGAAAACATAGGAATTGGAAACTTTACTATGGTACTACTATTCGTGCATTTGGTTAGAAGGAATGGAGCAAAGCAAAACTGGAGAATATTTTTCCTTTGGTGTCTCTTTCAAAGAAAAAACGTAGGGATTTTAATATCCACTTGGACGTCCTTTTCAAATTAATATGCATGAAGAACAGGACTGATTGCATTACTGTAACATCCCAAATTTTCAATTTGGAATGTTATACATTAGGTCATCATGCATATCATATTTTATTTTGCTTTTGGTTTTGATCCTAGAAAATCCTAAGCAACTCAAGGACCCACGGAGAGAGTTGGGGATTTCGTTATTTACATATTTGAGTTCTCTCAAATTATGTAAACAGGATCATTTGATTTTATTTATTTTATCATCAATTATTTCTATTACAAAAATATGAGAGAGGGAATAAAATGACTTTCCCAAAATATAGAAATATTGAGGATTTAATAAAAAAATCAAATAAGTTTTATTTCGGAGTTTTTCGGTATTTTTATTTGAATTTAGGAAAAATGCGCGTTTTTCAATGTTGTAGTTTGGGCCCAGATAAATGTTCACTTTATCGGGCTTGATTTTAGGAACCCGGCAAAATTTATTTCGTGATTTTTGGAGTCTGTTTAGTATTTCTTTTTATTTTTCTTCCGAGTGGATTTAAAAAAAACAAACAAACGTGTAACCGACTACGGGCCGTAACCGGCCAGGACACCGCTGGCCGGGGGGCCTTTATAAGGCGCCGAAGCCCGAGAGGAGGAGCCCAGCCACCAGCCCCAAACCCTAGCTAGCCGCCGCCGCTGCCGGAGCCGCGCGCCTTTCGAGGTTCGCCGCCGCCTCGTTTTCCGTGCAGTTTTTTTTTAAAATATTCTGTTCGTCGTTTGTCTTTTTCATCAGATTTTCCACGGTTATTTTCTGATCCGATTTTCGTTTTAGTATAACTTTTCGCTCGTTTATCGGAATCAGGCGATTCAAGCGCCTGGAGTTTCGTCTCGAAACCCTCTTTCCGAATAATCAACTTAAACAAGTTTTTGTTACTGTAAAATTTTCCCTAGATCCAGATTACTAGAACAAAGTTGTTTTCTTTCGCCGTTTGATTTCTTTTGCTTCGTTCGATTTGATTCTTTTTGCCAACCAGGGTTCTTAAGTTGAAATTTCTGGTTAGATCTTCTATTTGAATTTTACCTGTGCATTAGATGAGTACTTATTGTATGCTTGTTGTTTGTCTGCGATAGAATACCCGGAGTGCGTTGCCTGTTACGTTGAATCTCTAGGTTAAGCGGATCATCAGCAAGGCAAGTAACACTTTGATCATACCTTTTTCTACAACCCAGTTTTATTGCATTAGATCAATCCTCACACATTGCATGATTAGGATCTAATTAAACTGTGGGATGGGAAGTAGATGAGGTAGTACCTATTACCTGTTTATTATCTAACCTTTGGGAGTTACTTCTACGTTTGCTTATTATGCCATGCTATGCTAGTAGACGTGGATTGGGTGTGTGATATCCATGACAGATGTGAGATTGTTAATTAAGGGTTTATCTAAGGTGGCAACCTAACACACATCTGGGTGGATTGAGGCACCTGGGGTTTCCAGGACTTGCCTGTTTTCTTTGGACCGCCACCCAGGCTCAAAGGGATCATGAGATTTTTCATACTAGAAACTTCCGTGTGCAGCCACAAGCCATTATGGGCTCTGGCATAGTTGACTAAGTTGTGCGAACTCTTACAGTGGTAGACTAGCAAATGTAGGGGATGTAGGTGGTACGGTCTACCCGATCGTAAGGTGCTAGCGCTTCTGAAAGACTATGTCTCGGTCATCCATCTTCTCAAACACCATGTAGTGCGAGAAAACAAATGGAGGCGATCGAGTCTTGTGGGGAAAAGTGCGCAAACCTCTGCAGAGTGTAATAAAGGAATCATGGTTAGCCGTGTCCCCGGTTATGGACATCTTGAGTATCTAGTACCTGGATTATCATGTGAATCTCAACATGTTACTCTAAATTATTTTGATGGGTTTTAATGATGTTACTTAATTGGGATTGAGAATGCTGTCAACCATTCTCAATGTTTAACAACCACCATGATAGTAATCAATTCTATTCCTTTGAAGTAGGGAAAAATTGGCTTTACGCAAAAACTGTAACCCTAGAGCTTTCCTCCAGCCAAATATGCATATAGTATAGCTGTTGCATTCCATTATTCTCTATGTGTTACCTTGCCAGCATATTCCACGTGCTGACCCGTTTCGGGCTGCAACGTTAATGTTGCAGACTTTTCAGACGATGATTAAGGAGTTTTAGGTCGTGGTTCTATACTCAGTGATGCCATTGGAATTGATGGACTCACTTATCTTCCAAGCCTTCCGCTGTTATCGTCACTAGATGGCCTTAAGCCATATTTATTGTAATAAGTTCTCTTTTGAGACACTCGATGTAATAAGTGTGTGATTGCTACTCTGCTATAAATCCTCCGAGTATTGTGTGTTGTCAACATTACTGATCTAGGGATGACACCGGAGCACAGAGATCAGACTGTTTGAGGTCTGGTCGCTACAAAGATGGTATCAGAGCACACGCTGACTGTAGGACACGACCACTAAGCCAAAGACCTAGATCACTAGATCACTCTCTTCTCTTCTGACTTCTCATCTTTTCTACTCTTTAGGATGGCGGATGCAAGGAACAAGTTCACACAACCGGATGAAGGTACACCCTTTGGACGCCACTTGAAGGAAGTCACTAGATACCTGAACATAGGAGTACCAAGCTTCACAGGAACCTACAACGCCACTTTACCTGAAGAAGAGCGCTGGATGATTCAAGTTCAAGTTCCAGGAAGGACGTTCATGCCAGTCACTGAGCCCATAGAGTTTTCTTTTGATGCACCAACTTGGAGTCTAGGAAAGAGTATGGCAGCTCACATCACCATGGGACGCATTGGAGAAGTCTACCAAAAGGATCTCAAGGATACTATCTACCAGATTTGCGGACGCCGAGATGAACACTGGGAGATGATCAGCACCAGGAAAGATAGATCAATTGCAGCTTTTATCCAGGAGTTAAACCAGCATATTCGACGACAGGAGAATCAGATGTGCGCCGACATGATAGATCTGAAGAAGGCTAAGACTAGAATCAAGGAACTGGAGGAAGAACTCAAGGCTACACGTGAAGGTTATGAAGAAGAAATTGAAGTACTGGTGGAGAAGAATGACGGTCTGATCAAGAAGATTGGCATATTTATGGGAGGCCCAACACCAATAGATGAAGACGAAGAACCCAAGGAGATTATCCTGGAGGACTACATCATCATTGACGGCACCAACTCGGAACAAGATAGTAGTGATGATGACTATGTGGATGAAGCAGGAGCGGACATCATTGAGTCTACAACCGTAGAATATTTCTAGTAGACCACCTCATCAGTAGTAGTAGTCCACCATGTAAATATAGTAGTCCGAGCACTTCTGCGATAGCTAGATCGATTGTATGCCTTTGTTTGATTGATTGAAGTGAATTGTGTGTTTTTGCCTCATGTGCATATGGGTAGTGTTTTCCCTTTAGACCCCCTCTATTCTTATATCTCATCTTTTCTAAACCCTCAGATGCCTCCGAGATGTGACCCCGGATTTGCCTTTCCGCCGGAGCTCACCCAGTTGATCCAGCAGCAGAACACCTTGATGCAGTTGCTAGTTCAGAATCAGGGGAACCACAACAACAACCCACCACCACCACCACCACCTGTTGACCACTTAGCCCATTTTCTTAGGCTGAATCTGCCGGTGTTTTCTAGTAGCACCGAGCCGATAGTAGCAGATGATTGGCTCCGCAAGATATCTAGGGAGTTGACCACCGTAGGATGCACAGATGTGGAGAAGGTTAAGTTTGCCGCACATCAGTTAGAAGGACCCGCAGCATCTTGGTGGGAGAATTTCACAGCCAATTTCCCAGTCGACACTGTCACATGGGACCAGTTTCAGCAGGCATTTCGTACTGCTCATGTTTCAGCAGGAGCAATGGCCATGAAGAAGCGTGAGTTTCTTAACTTGCGCCAAGGAGGACGGACAGTTGGCCAGTATGTGGAGGAGTTTAGTAAGCTAGCACGTTATGCCCCAGATGACGTTGCTACAGATGCAGCTAAGCAGGAGAAATTCCTGGAAGGACTGAATGATGAATTGAGCATGCAGTTGATGGTAGCCACCTTTAACAACTACCAGGAGTTGGTAGATCGTGCTCTTATGATTGAAGGGAAGTAGCAGCAAATTGAGAACTGCAAGAGGAAGTATGGACAAGGAAAGTATAATTCAGGAGCTCAGCAGAAGCCTTGTTTTACCCCTAGACCGGGAGGACAATTTTATCATACCCATGGAGTAGGTAGCTCGCACAATCACAATAGCACCAAGAATGGTAATGGGAATGGAGGAAGCAATGGACAGAACCGCAGCACCCCATCAACCCCAGCCAAGAAGGACTTGAGTCATGTCACTTGCTATAAGTGTTCGAAGCCAGGACATTTTGTAAATGAATGTCCTGAAGGCCAAAACGGCAATGGAAGTTCTGGGAAGAAGCCGAACCCTTTCAACAGGGGACAGGTGAATCACGTTAGCGTGGAGGAGGTTGAAGCTCAGCCCGATGCAGTAATAGGTAAGTTTTTGGTTAAGACATTTACTGCACTCGTTCTTTTTGATACTGGTGCATCGCATTCATACATCTCAAGGGGATTTGTGGATAAGTATAACCTACCAACCCAAGCCCTTAGGTCACCCATGTTAGTAACCTCGCCAGGAGCAGAGTATGTGACAAGTTTATGGTGTGATCGGTTACCATTAAGGATTGGTAACTATGTTTTTCCCTCAGACCTAATAGTATTGGAATCTCAAGGATTGGATGTGATATTAGGCATGGATTGGTTATCAAAGTATAAAGGGAATATTGAGTGTGCTAGTAAGTCAATTTTGCTTACCACACCAGAAGGGAGAAGGATCAAGTATGTATCCCGGCATGTACCAAAGAGGACACAAGTAAATTGCCTAACAGGAGTTGTGCAGGAGGAAGTACCAGTGGTAAAGGATTTTCCTGATGTATTTCCCGAAGAGTTGCCAGGCATGCCACCGGATAGAGACATTGAGTTTTTGATTGAGCTTTTGCCAGGCACTGGGCCAATATCGAAGAGACCATATAGGATGCCAGCAAAAGATTTGGTGGAAATTAAGAAGCAGATTAAGGAGTTACTGGATAAGGGATATATTCGCCCAAGTTCTTCGCCTTGGGGATCGCCAGTACTTCTAGTGGAGAAGAAGGATGGATCGTTAAGGATGGTTGTTGATTATCGAGGATTGAAGAAGTAACAATCAAGAACAAGTACCCACTACCAATGATCAATGATCTGTTTGATCGATTGCAAGGAGCTAAAGTGTTTTCCAAGATCGACTTGTGATCTGGATACCACCAGTTGAAGATTCGAGAACAGGATATACCTAAGACAGCATTCACCACAAGATATGGACTATATGAGTATACCGTTATGTCATTTGGACTGACTAACGCGCCTGCCTATTTTATGAACATGATGAACAAAGTGTTTATGGAGTTTTTGGATAAGTTCGTCGTAGTGTTCATTGAGGATATCCTGGTTTATTCGAAGAATGAAGAGGAGCATAAGGAGCATTTGCGTTTGGTACTTGGAAAGCTCAGAGAACATCAGCTATACGCCAAATTTAGCAAATGTGAGTTTTGGTTGAAGGAAGTAGGATTCCTCGGACACGTTATATCCGGAGAAGGTATAGCAGTAGATCCCGCTAAAGTTGAAACCGTGACCCAGTGGGAAGCACCAACAACAGTTGGAGAGATCCGGAGTTTTCTTGGACTCGCAGGATACTACCGGAGATTTATTGAGAATTTCTCAAAGATTGCAAAGCCTATGACGGAGTTACTGAAGAAGGATACTAAGTTCAAATGGACTGAGGAGTGTGAGGTCAGTTTCCAGGAGTTGAAGAAACGCTTGGTTACCTCACCGGTGTTGATTTTGCCAGATCAAACCAAGGATTATGAGGTGTATTGCGACGCTTCACGTCGAGGACTTGGAGCAGTGCTTATGCAGGAAGGGAGAGTTGTTTCGTATGCTTCACGACAACTGAAGCCCCACGAATTGAATTATGCTATGCATGATTGGGAGTTAGCAGCCGTAGTGTATGCACTGAAGACATGGAGACATTTCCTCATTGGAAATCATTGTGAGGTGTACACGGATCACAAGAGTTTGAAGTACATTTTCACGCAGAAGGAGTTGAACCTCAGACAAAGGAGATGGTTGGAGCTTATCAAGGATTATGATATAAGATTGCATTATCATCCCAGGAAGGCTAATGTAGTAGCTGATGCATTAAGCCGCAAGAGCCATGTCAATACACTAATGATGGGAGAAATACCCAAGGAGTTAGCAGGAAATCTTCGTAAACTATGTTTGGAAATAGTTCCGAGAGGCTATGTAGTAGCACTAGAGATTCAGTCAACCCTGATGGATAGAATCAGAGAAGCTTAGAAAACTAACAAAGAGATTGCCGCCATAAAGGAGAAACTGAGCAAAGGAAAAGCTAAAGGATTTCGTGAGGATGAGCACGACACCCTATGGTTTGAAGACCGTGTTTACGTGCCCAATGACCCGGAGATCAGAAAGTTGATTTTGCAAGAGGCACATGACTCACCGTATTCGATTCACCCAGGAAATACCAAGATGTATTTGGATTTGAAGGATGTTTTCTGGTGGACCAGAATGAAAAAGGATATTGCGGAGTATGTAGCAGTTTGTGATGTATGTCAGAGAGTAAAGGCAGAGCATCAGAAGCTAGCAGGATTGTTGCAACCATTGCCGATACCCGGATGGAAGTGGGATAAGCTAGGCATGGATTTTATCACGGGATTGCCAAGGACTCGTTCAGGCTATGACTCGATTTGGGTTGTAGTCGATCGATTGACGAAGGTAGCTCATTTCATCCTAGTAAAGACCACTTACACCAGTGCTAAGTTGGCAAAGATATACATGACCAGGATCGTATGTTTGCATGGAGTTCCGAGGAGTATTGTATCAGATAGAGGAACCCAGTTTACCTCAAAGTTCTGGAAGCAGTTGCATGAGACTTTAGGTACTAGGCTAGAGTTTAGTACAGCTTTTCACCCGCAGACAGATGGACAGACTGAGAGAGTCAATCAGATTTTGGAGGATATGCTGAGAGCTTGTGCGCTAGATTATGGATCTAGTTGGGACGATAATTTGCCATATGTAGAGTTCTCTTACAATAATAGCTATCAGACCAGTTTGAAGATGGCACCTTTTGAAGCTTTGTACGGAAGGAGGTGCAGGACACCATTGTCATGGGACAAAGTTGGAGACCGCCAGTTGTTTGGACCACATTTGATTAAAGAGTCTGAACAGAAGGTGAAGTTGATACGCGATAGGCTCAAGGTAGCCCAGTCCAGACAGAAGAGCTACGCAGATTCTAAACACAAGGAGACAGTTTACGAAGTTGGAGACATAGTTTATCTTCGAGTATCCCCACTTCGAGGGATCAAGCGCTTTGGAGTTAAGGGGAAGTTAGCACTGCGATTTGTAGGACCATATCGAGTTTTGGAGCGTATGGGAGAAGTGGCCTACAAGTTGGAATTGCCAGAAGGATTGGCAGGAGTGCATGATGTGTTCCACGTTTCTCAGTTGAAGAAGTGTCACGCGGAGATGACTGACATACCTTTGGGAGACACAGTACCATTAGAAGCAATTCAGTTAGATGACAATTTGACCTATGAGGAGAAACCAGTCAAGATCCTCGAGTTTGCCAGTCGAGTTACTCGTAGCAAGGTTATCAAGTTTTGCAAAGTTCAGTGGAGCCACCACACGGAGGATGAAGCCACCTGGGAGCGAGAGGAAGATTTGCTCAAAGACCACCCTCACCTATTTTCTAGCCAACCCGAATCTCGAGGGCGAGATTCATCTTAAGGGGGGTAGGTTTGTAACATCCCAAATTTTCAATTTGGAATGTTATACATTAGGTCATCATGCATATCATATTTTATTTTGCTTTTGGTTTTGATCCTAGAAAATCCTAAGAAACTCAAGGACCCACGGAGAGAGTTGGGGATTTCGTTATTTACATATTTGAGTTCTCTCAAATTATGTAAACAGGATCATTTGATTTTATTTATTTTATCATCAATTATTTCTATTACAAAAATATGAGAGAGGGAATAAAATGACTTTCCCAAAATATAGAAATATTGAGGATTTTATAAAAAAATCAAATAAGTTTTATTTCGGAGTTTTTCGGTATTTTTATTTGAATTTAGGAAAAATGCGCGTTTTTCAAAGTTGTAGTTTGGGCCCAGATAAATGTTCACTTTATCGGGCTTGATTTTAGAAACCCGGCAAAATTTATTTCGTGATTTTTGGAGTCCGTTTAGTATTTCTTTTTATTTTCTTCCGAGCGGATTTAAAAAAAACGGAACCGACTACGGGCCGTAACCGGCCAGGACTCCCTGGCCCGGGCCTTTATAAGCCGCCGCCCCGGCCCGAGAGAGAGCCAGCGCCCAGCCTAACCCTAACCCTAATCCGCCGCCGCCGCCGGAGCCGCGTGCCTTTCGAGGTTGCCACCGCCTCGTTTTCCGTGCTGTTTTTTAAAATCTGTTCATCGTTTTTCTTTTTCGTCTCGAAACCCTCTTTCCGAATAATCAACTTAAACAAGTTTTTGTTACTGTAACCCTAGATCCAGATTACTAGAACAAAGTTGTTTTCTTTCGCCGTTTGATTTCTTTTGCTTCGTTCGATTTGATTCTTTTTGCCAACCAGGGTTCTTAAGTTGAACTTTCTGGTTAGATCTTCTATTTGAATTTTACCTTTGCATTAGATGAGTACTTATTGTATGCTTGTTGTTTGTCTGCGATAGAATACCCGGAGTGCGCCGCCTGTTACGTTGAATCTCTAGGTTACGCGGATCATCAGCAAGGCAAGTAACACTTTGATCATACCTTTTTCTACAACCCAGTTTTATTGCATTAGATCAATCCTCACACATTGCATGATTAGGATCTAATTAAACTGTGGGATGGGAAGTAGATGAGGTAGTACCTATTACCTGTTTATTATCAAACCTTTGGGAGTTACTTCTACGTTTGCTTATTATGCCATCCTATGCTAGTAGACGTGGATTGGGTGAGTGATATCCATGATAGATGTGAGATTGTTAATTAAGGGTTTATCTAAGGTGGCAACCTAACACACATCTGGGTGGATTGAGGCACCTGGGGTTTCCAGGACTTGCCTGTTTTCTTTGGACCGCCACCCAGGCTCAAAGGGATCATGAGATTATTCATGCTAGAAACTTCCGTGTGCAGCCACATGCTACTATGGGCTCTGGCATAGTTGACTAAGTTGTGCGAACTCTTACAGTGGTAGACTAGCAGATGTAGGGGATGTAGGTGGTACGGTCTACCCGATCGTAAGGTGCTAGCGCTTCTGAAAGACTATGTCTCGGTCATCCATCTTCTCAAACACCATGTAGTGCGAGAAAACAAATGGAGGCGATCGAGTCTTGTGGGGAAAAGTGCGCAAACCTCTGCAGAGTTTAATAAAGGAATCATGGTCGGATCATCAGCAAGGCAAGTAACACTTTGATCATACCTTTTTCTACAACCCAGTTTTATTGCATTAGATCAATCCTCACACATTGCATGATTAGGATCTAATTAAACTGTGGGATGGGAAGTAGATGAGGTAGTACCTATTACCTGTTTATTATCAAACCTTTGGGAGTTACTTCTACGTTTGCTTATTATGCCATCCTATGCTAGTAGACGTGGATTGGGTGAGTGATATCCATGATAGATGTGAGATTGTTAATTAAGGGTTTATCTAAGGTGGCAACCTAACACACATCTGGGTGGATTGAGGCACCTGGGGTTTCCAGGACTTGCCTGTTTTCTTTGGACCGCCACCCAGGCTCAAAGGGATCATGAGATTATTCATACTAGAAACTTCCGTGTGCAGCCACAAGCCATTATGGGCTCTGGCATAGTTGACTAAGTTGTGCGAACTCTTACAGTGGTAGACTAGCAGATGTAGGGGATGTAGGTGGTACGGTCTACCCGATCGTAAGGTGCTAGCGCTTCTGAAAGACTATGTCTCGGTCATCCATCTTCTCAAACACCATGTAGTGCGAGAAAACAAATGGAGGCGATCGAGTCTTGTGGGGAAAAGTGCGCAAACCTCTGCAGAGTTTAATAAAGGAATCATGGTTAGCCATGTCCCCGGTTATGGACATCTTGAGTATCTAGTACCTGGATTATCATGTGAATCTCAACATGTTACTCTAAATTATTTTGATGGGTTTTAATGATGTTACTTAATTGGGATTGAGAATGCTGTCAACCATTCTCAATGTTTAACAACCACCATGATAGTAATCAATTCTATTCCTTTGAAGTAGGGAAAAATTGGCTTTACGCAAAAACTGTAACCGTAGAGCTTTCCACCAGCCAAATATGCATATAGTATAGCTGTTGCATTCCATTATTCTCTATGTGTTACCTTGCCAGCATATTCCACGTGCTGACCCGTTTCGGGCTGCAACGTTAATGTTGCAGACTTTTCAGACGACGATTAAGGAGTTTTAGGTCGTGGTTCTATACTCAGTGATGCCGTTGGAGTTGATGGACTCACTTATCTTCCAAGCCTTCCGCTGTTATCGTCACTAGATGGCCTTAAGCCATATTTATTGTAATAAGTTCTCTTTTGAGACACTCGATGTAATATGTGTGTGATTGCTACTCTGCTATAAATCCTCCGAGTACTGTGTGGTGTAAGCATTACTGATCCAGGGATGACACCGGAGCACAGAGATCAGACTGTTTGAGGTCTGGTCGCTACAATTACTGGCATAATAAGATTCTTATTTTTTTCATTTTCACATGGTTTGACTTTAATTTGACCATGTTTCTCCATTCCCGTGTTCTTCCAATTCATGTGAACCAAACACCGAGGTTGACAAAAATCCTGTGTTTGTAAATGTTTTGCACATGCATTCCTACCCTATTCCTGTGTTTTTCCTATCCCTGCATTTATAAAATCCTCCAATTCTAAGGAGCCCTTACAGATTTACTTCATTTTCAGATAGTGTCAAAGAAAACTATGTGTGTTATGTCCTGCTCCTTCCATGCCGTCATCCACACCACCTGAGGTGCACCATCGAAGGAAGCATTCACTACAACAGAGATTCCCCCTGTAGACTTTCCTTTGCCGCCTCAGATCATCTCCCCATTGTCGGCAGCCACACCGACTGCATTACCATCATCGACTGAGCAGATGAACCTAAGGACTACACAGTTTCGGAAGAGAGGTCGCACTCTTTCGTGTCTGCTTATGTTATACATCGATTATTATTACCTGCTACTTTATCGTCCTGTTCACCTCTTAGACTCCGAGTCAGGTCCAAACTAATGTTCAAACTTGAGTTTTAAAATACTTGTGGGGCACATATTGAGGCAGCAACAAATAGTATATGTCTACTAATGGTTCATCTGGGGTCTTCTATGTGGTTCATGTTGGGTGGGCAACAAACAGTAGATGATCCATCGTCTATCTTTTTAAACTGAAGCTATAATCTACCTGCTATCATTAGTTTTGGATCTATCCACTCGTTTTCTACCATTAGTCTTGATTTCTGCATGCACCCCTTAGGCCTTACATAATCTAACTATGTTTTTTATTATGCATGTCAGTTATTGTACACAATCATACTGAACATGTAGAGAAAAGAGATGATCGTTATGTGGGAATATAATGTCATGCAGACGCCGCTCCATGGTGGGCGAAGTGGGGCCCCCTCCCTCATTCCAGATTGTATTCCAGAGGAAGATAACTATTCAGAGGGGGTGATGTCTACTATGCAACTTTATTCTTGTAGACACGTGTTGGGCTTCCAAGCGCAGAGTTTTGTAGGAAAGTAGCAATTTTCCCTCAAGTGGATGACCTAAGGTTTATCAATTCGTGAGAGGTGTAGGATGAAGATGGTCTCTCTCAAACAACCCGCCAATCAAATACAAGAAGTCTCTTGTGTCCCCAACACACCCAATACAATGAAAATTTGTATAGGTGCACTAGTTCAGCAAAGAGATGGTGATAAAAGTGTAATATGGATGGTAGAAATATATTTTTATAATATGAATAAATAAAAACAGCAAGGTAGCAAATAGTAAACGGGCACAAAACGGTATTACAATTCTTAAATACAAGGCCTAGGGTCCGTACTTTCACTAGTGCAATCTCTCAACAGCGCTAATATAATTGGATCATATAACCGTTCCTCAGTGTGCAACGAAGAATCACTCCAAAGTTCCTATCTAGCGGAGAACATAAGACGGAATTGTTTGTAGGGTACAAAACCACCTCAAAGCTATTCTTTCCGATCAATCCATCCTAGAGTTTTTACTGAAATAACATGAAGCTATTCTTTCTGATCGATCTAGCCAAGAGTTCATACTAAAATAACACCAAAGCAGATTGAGATTAATAATATTCAATCCAACATAAAGAACTTCAAAGAGTGCCCCAAGATTTCTACTGGAGAAACAAAGACAAGAACGTGCGTCAACCCCTATGCATAGATTACCCCAATGTCACCTCGGGAATCTATGAGTTGAGTGCCAAAACATATATCAAGTGAATCAATATGATACGCCATTGTCACCACGAGTATTCAATTGCAAGACATATATCAAGTGCTCTCAAATCCATAAAAGTATTCAATCCGATAACAAAGAAATCTCAAAGGGAAACACTCAATTCATCACAACAAGATAGAGAGGGGAAAACACCATATGATCCGACTATATTAACAAAGCCCGTGATACATCAAGATCGTGATATCTTAAGAACACGAGAGAGATAGAGAGAGATTAAACACATAGATACTGGTACAAACCCTCAGCCCCGAGGGTGGACTACTCCCTCCTCATCGTGGTGGTCGTCGGGATGATGACGATGGCCACCGGTGATGATTCCCCCTCCGACAGGGTGCCGAAACAGGGTCTAGATTTGTTTTCGGTGGCTACAGAGCCTTGCGGTGGCGGAACTTCTGATCTATGTTAACCCTGAGGGTTTTTGGAATATTTGGGATTTTATAGGGCAAAGAGGGGGTGCAGGAGGTCACCGAGGTGGGTTGTGCCCCCCTCGAGGCACCCCCCCCCAGGTGCTGCTCTGGCCCATCCTGTGTGTTTTGGTCCATAAAAAATCTCCAAAAAGTTTCACGGTGTTTGGACTCCGTTTGATATTCATTTCCTGCGATGTAAAAAACAAGCAAAAAACAGCAACAGGCACTGGGCACTAGGTCAATAACTTAATCCCAAAAAATGATATAAATTTGCTATAAAATGATTTTAAAACATCCAAGAATGATAATATAACGGCATGAATACTTCATAAATTATAGATACGTTGGAGACGTATCAGCATCCCCAATCTTAATTCCTACTCATCCTCGAGTAGGTAAATGATAAAAGAAATAATTTATGAAGTGTGAATTCTAGCAAAGTGTACATTGATCAATGGTAGTTTCAATCACTTTTACTAGCATCATAACAACAATTCTTTCTCATAAAACTTTTCTTGTTAAAGTAGCAACCAATTCACATGTTAAGGTTCAAACAATGAATTCTCTGGAAACTCAACAACCTATGTTCTCAGTCACCAAGCAATTGTAATTCAACTTATTAAACAGAGTCTAAGTAAGAGCTCCACATACTCAACCATCATATAGTCTTCTATGATTGCTAATACTCACCGCATACACATGAGGAAAACATTTTAACCGGACACATAGAATGATAGGGGCTTATTGTTTTGCCACCCAACGTATTCACCTCAAGGGAGATGTCAACAATAATAGCTCATGCTACCCATATCCAACTGGATATATGTTCCTAGATCTTTCCTCACCACATGATGCTTGCCAAAAGAGAAAACTTTGACTCTTGGCATAAAAGTAAATACTAAAATGTAAAAGATAGGCCCTTCGCAGAGGGAAGCAGAGGTTGCCATGCGGTTATTTGTTTGTATGCTCAACCCCTTAGTGCAAAAGAATGTCACGTTATATTGCCCCTTATGATAGAAACCTTTATTATGTGGAGGGTGTAGCCCACCACTGTCAATTTCGGCATAGAAATGACATTGATTCTTGTTGGACCTTCTTGATCAACTACAAGTAATCTCTCAAATGCAGGTGTGTCCTCGATGACCATACCGTAGTACACATCTTGTGATGTCTTCCCGCCGCACCAGCAACACACATAAATAGTCCAGAGAGTTATGGAGGTGATGTGGAAGGTACTCAACCCATTGATCGCCTGAAGACAAAGGTACTCGAGTGCAGTACAACCATGGAGCAGGCGCTCCATGTCACCATTTGAGAGGCAGACGTCGACGAGCTCGATGTGCTTCAGTCGTTGTAGAATAAGAGCGGGTGCGGCATTAAGGGGGGGTGATGACCCACAAGTATAGGGGATCAATTGTAGCTCTTTTCGATAAGTAAGAGTGTTGAACCCAATGAGGAGCAGAAGGAAATGACAAGTAGTTTTCAGTAAGGTAGTGTCTGCAAGTGCTGAAATTGTAAGTAGCGAGTAGTTTGATAGCAAGATAGTTTGTAACGAGCATGTAACGATAATAGTAACAAGTATGCAGCAAGGTAGCCCAATCCTTTTGAGGAAAAGGACAGGCCAAAACGGTTTCTTATAATGAGCAAAGCATTCTTGAGGGTACATGGGGATTTCATCTAGTCACTTTAATCATATTGGTTTGATTTGTGTTCGCTACTTTGATAATTTGATATGTGGGTGGACCGGTGCTTAGGTGTTGTTCTTACTTGAACAAACCTCCTACTTATGATTAACCCTCCCACAAGCATCCGCAACTACGAGAAAAGTACTAAGAATAAATTCTAACCATAGCATTAAACTATAGGATCCAATCGGTCCCTTACAAAGTAGTGCATAAACTGGGGTTTAAGTTTCTGTCACTCTCGCAGCCCACCATCTATTGACTACTCCACAATGCATTCCCTTAGGCCCAAATATGGTGAAGTGTCATGTAGTCGACGTTCACATGACACCACTAAGGTAATCACAACATACATACTATCAAAATATTGAACACACATATCAAATTCACATGATTACTTGCAACATGATTTATCCCGTGACCTCAAGAACAAAGGTAACTTCTCACAAAAAACAAACATGCTCATGATCAGAGGGGTTTTAATATTCGTAATGGATCTGAACATATAATATTCCACCAAATAAACCATATAGTAATCAACTACAAGATGCAATCAACACTACTAGTCAAACCCTAGCAACATTCTATAGTTTCGGTAACAAGATTGAACATAAGAGATGAACTAGGGTTTGATATGAGATGGTGCTGGTGAAGATGTTGATGGAGATTGCCCTCCCCAAGATGGGAGAGTTATTGGTGATGATGATGACGATGATTTCCCCCTCCGGGAGGGAAGATCCCCCGGCAGAATCGCTCTGCCGGAGGGCAAAAGTGCTCCTGCCCAAGTTCCTCCTCGAGGTGGCGGTGCTTCATCCCGAAAGTCCTCTCCTTATTTTTTCTAGGTCAAAACCATGTATATACCAAAAGATAGGCACCAGAGGTGGGCCGAGGAGGCCACAACCCACCAGGGCGCGCTAGGGGGGGGGGCTAGCGCGCCCAGGGGGGTTGTGCCCACCTGGTGGCCCCCTCTGGTGTTTATTGGCTCCAAAATTCCTCAAATAATTCATAAAAGTTCTCTGTAAAGTTTTAGCTCATTTGGAGTTGTGTACAATAGGTGGCCTGATGTAGCTTTTCCAGGTCCAGATTTCCAACTGCCGGAATTCTCCCTCTTGGTGTGTTCCTTGTAAATTATGAGAGAAAGGGCATTAGAATTACTCCAAAAAGCATTATTATGGATAAAAACATTATCAATAACAGCAAGGAAACATGATTCAAAATGGACGTATCAGAGGGGGATGGTAGTTCCTGAACTTGGCGACGCGCGACGTGGGCGCGAGGCGGAGTGCGGATGTTGGCAGTGACCGCATATGACCATCATCAAATGTGAGCTCCTCGAGCTCATCTAGGGCGGAGGATCGGAACCAGTCGTCAAGCTTGGCTCAGTCCTTGCTGTTGGAACTGAACTTGTCCATTCTAAGACCGTTGGTTGGGCCAAGGTGACTGCCGAGGATCTTGGAAAACACATCCAAGCTTTTGCGATAGCCATGGCAGAGCTCGTGGGTGTCGATGAGGTCGAGAGGGATGGAGTTCCATAGGGGGCGCCACCGCCGGGAAAGGATGGTTGTCCGTGCCCCATATTTGATTGGGAGAAGGGAGATGATGACTGTCAACATATCATCGGGGAGGCTGCTGATGAAGTCTAGGCCTGCTGGAGTCGCTTGCGGTTCTTGCTCGCCCTGTTCTCCACCTCTGGAGTCTCCTTGTCAGTGGCGCTTTCTGGTAGAAATGGGAGTACAGGGAATATTTAGTTAAAACAGGGCAATAGAAAAGTGTATTGGTAACTAGAAGTTATTAGGTAGGAATATAGTAAGAAATGGGAATAACAATTGGTTTCTTAAATAATACACAATTCATTTAACATTGTTGGGTAAGTCAACATGCAGATAGTTGAAAAGAAAACTTACTTCGAACAAAGTCTGGACGGATGATTTTGTCAGGGAAGTTATCATATATCTCATGACCAGGCCCGTTTATGTGTAGTGCAATTTTATTGCCAGCTTTCAGTACATAAAACTTAGACATTTCTTTCCAAAAGCTAGTGCCAAAATAGGAGTCACCACGTTCATCAAGTCTTACAGTAGCAACGATTGTAAATCCATGGTTTGTGTGCAGTATGACATCTGTGCAGTCTTGATCTATGTAAAGGGAAAGATTGTGCACTACATAATCTGTTGCATAGCAAGGGATGCGCTACAGAAAATGGTAGGATTGTTAAAGAAAATATGGTAACATGCAAATATGGGCCCAAATTGAAAGAACTATACAGCAGTTGAAATCGAAGGACAAAAATCTATAATTAAACAGATAGGGTAAACATGATGTCATGGAAATATGAGAGTAATCGAAAGAACAATACATCATTAATTTGCCTAATATAGAAAGAAGAGGGGAAAATCACCTTTGACGTATATGGTGCATGTGGCACCTTTTATCCAAATGTAGCAATATTTAGAATATGTTCAGGAAAGTAGGCCATGCCAACCGATTTAGGGTGAGATTGAACATAACGCGCGCCCCCTCAAGTGATATGGTACGGTGAGATGGAATCTCTGGCGGAGGTCGCAAAGTACTGATGTGTCGGTGCACTGTACATTCTATGAATGAAAGAAAACCCTCAAATCAGCTCGAATAAAAATGAATTCCCGGCGATTTCCGCCGGGTGATTAAAGGAGGCGGATGAACTGGGATAAGAGATGAGATAATATCTCATTAAATTAGTTACCTTGTCGTCCATGAGAAAGAACCTTCAGTACGGAAGATTCCCCAACTGAGCGGAGCTGGGTCGACCGCGAGCAGCGTCGAGAAAGTCGATGGCGATAGGCAGCGGCAAGCGGAAGTGGCGAAATGTGGTGGGCTTTGCCGGCAGCCTGGCGGCGGCAGGCGGCGAGCTATGTGTTTACCGCCGCGATACGCGGTGCCATGGCATAGACGCGGAGGAGCTTGTGCAGGTGTGAATGGGGACCGGAGGGGGTGGCGGGCGGTGTGAGGGTTTTTGTGACGTGGGGATGGTGAGGGTTTTCTTTTTTATTTTTTGAATTAGGTGGTGAGGGTTTTTTGTCCCACAAAGAATTTTGGAGGCGACGGTTTGCTAGAGAAAACCGTGTGTGATTGACGCAACAGGCAAAATGAAAGTCATTGAACACGGTTCCAAATTTGGGAACCGTGTGTGATTGGCGTACTACCTCCGTCCTGGTTTATTGGTCCCCCTTTGTAATTTTTACCAAATTTTGACCAAATATTTAACTAAGAAATGTTTATCACCAAAAATTATATCATTGAACACTATGCTCAAATACCCATCCAACGATATAATTTTTGCTGACCTGCACTAACATTTTGTCAATTAAACCTTTGGTCAAAATTTAACACAAATAACAAAGGGGACCAATAAACCAAGACGGAGGTAGATTCCATCAACCGAACTGGTTGCATCCATTTCCCACGGTTAGACATAAGTAAATATAGATTAAACATACTCAGACATACATAATAAGCATACACGTTCATAAGCATAGTTCAACCATAAATACATAGTTCAACTGTCATTAAGCATACTCAAGCGTACATAGTTCGATCCATCCCACATCTCATCTCACATGCCGGCACGATCCTGAAGCTTCTCCAGGTACTCGGCGTACGCGCCGTGCACCACCCTACGAGAATACTTCTGCTTGAAGGAGCCAACAGCCTGTCCTCTTGCATGCGCCAGAACACTTAGATACGCATCGTGAAGCTTGTGGTTGCAAAATGGGCATCAATAGCCGCCCTTCCAGGTCCTAATACGCCTGTTATGCATTCCCGCATAAAGCTCCGTCAGGATTTGCCTCTTGTACCTCCTCTGGCCATCTTCATCCTCACTGTCCACATCGTTAGACAGCACCTATACAAATAGTAAAACAAATTTGGCATAAAATCAATTATCACAAGCCATAAAGTAGGATTAGGAATTTATGGCTATTTATTTATACATATCCAGAGATTATGGTTCGAATTTAAGCACAGTCGTCTACGTACATACCAATCTTGAAGAAAATAATGGCACAAACATATGTAGGTCATTAAAAATCAATTGTCAAGTCCTGGCTAGGAATTGTTAGCATGAACACTAACCCTAGTCGGATTACTAGTATAAATCATTTGCACAAGATGAAACAACTAATCCCTTATCACTTGTACCATTCAAACAATCAATACACTACACGGATCTAACGAAACTTACTCAGATTTCATGGATTGGGAGAACATAACCATAGGATTTCTATTCCCAAAAGGGGGAGGCAGGAGTAACCAGAGAAACCCTCTGATCTATTTGACACATAAATGGGTATAGATGACTAACCAGCTGTCCATCATCGTCGGAGTGGTCGTCGGAGTCATCGCCGGGGTCGTCACCAGAGTCGGTGTGGAACTCCGCCTCCGGTTGTGGAAGCTCGACGTCGTCGACGACGTCAAGGTGCAGCGATAGCTCGCCGACAGTGACGGCAACCTCTGTCTCCATCTCCACGCCGTGCTCCAGTGCTTTAGCACCCCCGGCGTCGCCACTCCCTCCGATGGGGCGCTTCGGTGGCATCCTCATACACTGACGGCTTTGAGGACTGAGAGCAGCGTCGAGGATGCAAGCGGAGAGAGAGTATTATGTGTGTGTGGCGACGATGGGGGGTGCGGCCGCTCGAGCGCACCATTAATATGGAGTAGTGGGAATTGTGGGAGAGAGGGGGCGGCGGTCAAACCGATGGCTCGCCTCCCTGGTGAGCCTGCGCACCAGACTACTGGCATGCCTACCAAAGTATCACACAGCTACTCGCACACCTCCCGAGGACACTACATAGTGAGCACGCCTCCATCAATTCACACACCTGCACGCACGCCTCCCCGTCTGCTTGCGCGGCGGACTGCTCGCATGCATCCCGTCAACTCACGCCTGCTCGCACGGCACACGGGTCGCGCGGCGGCACATATATTGTTTTTCTATTTGGATGATTAATGTTGCCACTTTATTTCTTAACTGAAGCACGGCACGTATCCACTGTTTCTCTAATGCTCACGGTTTGAATAAATAATCCGTTTGGGATATTGGTTCCCAATTATTAATAATCTCCCATTTGTAATTAGATAAAGATTACATCAAAACTGGTCTCAAATTTGACAAAAAAAGTACAATCCCACTTTGTATTGGTGTCCATATGACAACACGATAAGTTTCATGAACTTCAAATAAGTTTTGGATGTACTAGAATTTAAAATTCAAGATTCTCAATGTTTGAAATTTGTTGCACAGGGAGTAAACATGCACCCAGTGAGACACATGTGTTTTTGCAATCCATTTAGGTGCACTGTCACGTGTGCACGTAGCTCAAATTTGATTTTGCACATTATACCCATAGAAAATCAATCAATTAATGTACTAAAACGTCTTAATGATCTCTGTGATTTTTTCAAAATTAAAATGTCCCTCCTTTGGTAACATATGTTCACCGCGGGATAATTAATTTAACATGCATCGTAGTTGCGGTGGATTCACGGTGTGTGTGTGGGTGGGTGCGTCTGGGGGTGGCGGGTGGCTCGTTGTACACTAAAAGTTGTGAGCCACCGTGTGGGTTGGTCATTTTGTTAGGCAGGCTGGTGCCACATCAGAGTCATGAAATTGTTATTTAAAACATTACACGATCCTTTCATACATACATGTTTTGGCCACATGCAGTCGATGGTTGTCCTACACGACACTCGATACTCGCCTGTGACGCTTTCTGTGGGCCCGCAAGGTATTCGTCCATCACTTTGACGAACAGTCGGCACTGAGGTTAATTTGACCAGCAAGGTATAATCTTTTTTGTTTGTGTTATGGTGGTATATAGTACACGTCGAAGAGGTGGGAGGGGACTAGCATATATACTATACGTACGCATCCGTGAACAAGTACACCTCACTCAGTGTCGGGACTTTTTGGTTTCCGAGGCACGTGCCACATCAAAATTGTGAAATTGGCTATTCGAACATCACACAACACCTCTTTGGGCCACATGCATGCACGCGGTGGTTATCCTAGCTAGGACACTCACGTGTGACGCTTCCATCTGTGGGCCCATGAGGCCATCGTCGATGCATGCATGCATCACTTTGACCTACATCGGGAGAGGTTAATTAATTTCACCATCGATGAGGATTCTTTTGGGTTGTACGTATTACGGTAGGAGCATATAGTATGCGGTGAAGAGGGGGGAAGGGGCCCATCATATGTAATACGCTTCATTAACCTTGCTCTGTGTGGGTGCATGGTTTACGATTTTTGAGGCATGTGGCACATCAAAATTGTGCATTTTGGGTATTCAACATATATATATATATGTTTGGCCCACATGCAAAGCAATGGTGGTTGTCCTCTCGCACCCACTTAAGCTATTATCAGCGATATTGATGCTTTCCATATGTGGGCCCGCTTGGTCCATCACTACTTTTTGCCTGATAACAAGAGAAGTTAATTTGACTTAGGAGGGGATTATTATTTTTGCTTGTAATATGGTATATACATAGGTCATGCTCTGGGATGACATGCAAGATACAGTTTGAGCACACACACATGCATGTGTACGCATGAATCCCTCCCATCAAGTCAAAGTGGCTAGTACAATGACACGTCATGAACTGATCTCGCTGTGTGGGGAGCTAGTGTACGATTTTTGACGCACGCGCCACATCAATGTTGTGAAATGGTATTCAAACATGCATGCACGCATCACCTCCATACATATGCATGTAGTGGTTGCCTTCAAATGGTACACTCCCTCGCGTGGTTATCGGTGACAAGCCTATATATTCATGGGCCCGCATGGACATCCATGATCACCTTGACCAACAACAAGATAGGTTACCATGGCGGATTCTTCATTTTGTTCATGTTATCGTAGTATAGGTCATGGTGAGATTCAGACCTTAAGTTTGAACGCATATACTATGCACGCACGCATGCATGAATCCCCGTCGTTGGCTTGAAGTGTGGTGTAACATACATATGCATCGTCAACCTAACCCTCACTCAGTGTGGGGATTTCTAGTTCAAAATCATGGTGCCACATCAAAGTTCTTGCATTGTTACTCAAAAACACACCTCTCCATACATATGTTTGGGCCACATGCATGCAGTGGTTGTCTTCGTGGACTAGCTACTTGCATGATTATTGGCGAGCTAGCCCATCTCCGGGGTCGCATGGACGGCCATCACTTTGACCAACAACAAGAGAGAGGTTGTAGGACCAAGGTGGATTACTCTTGGTCCGTTTTACGATCCATCTTGGTGAGATATGCCTCTTTGGCCCGCCGACTGAAAGTGTGTGTGTGTGGGGGTGCTACTTTGCACTTTTATAGGTGAACCTCGGTTGGGGGGAATGCATTCATAGCTTAGGATTCCCTTCGTGGCGACACGAGGGGGGCTGCTAGCTACTTCACACTTTGCTAGGTGAACCTCGGTTGGGGCGCATGCATTTATAGCTTAGGATTCCCTTCATGCCGACACGAGGGAGGGGGGCTGCTAGCTACTTTGCACTTTGCTAGGTGAACCTCGGTTGGGGGGGCATGCATTCATAGCTTAGGATTCCCTTTGTGCCGACACGAGGGAGGGGGCTGCTAGCTACTTCACACTTTTCTAGGTGAACCTCGGTTGGGGGGGCATGCATTCATAGCTTAGGATTCCCTTCGTGCCGACACGAGGGAGGGGGATGCTAGCTACTTCGCACTTTGCTAGGTGAACCTCGGTTGGGAGGGAGGGGCAATGCATTCATAGATTAGGATTCCCTTCATGCCGACACGAGGGGGTGGGGGCAAGCAATACCGTGCGCTTTGCGAGATAGGTGCCACATCGAAGTTGCATTTGGTATTTGAAAATCAAACCACCCTTTTCATACATAAATTTGGTCCACATGCAAGTGTGTTCGTGTTCTGACACTCTCCCACATCATTTTTCGCCAAATTTATGAACATTAGACAAGTCGGATGATGGTGCCCCTATCACGCACACATCTTCACACTACATTGGGCTCCACGAGGCTCCCCTCTCAAAAATATCTGCCCGCCTCAAGGGTTTTTCTGTTTCATAACACACGGTTGTTATCTCCAGACCGTGTGCGATGTTTCTTGTTCCCAATCCCGCCTGCATCCCTAGAAAATATTTGCCCGCCTCGAGGGTTTTTCTGTTTCATAACACACGGTTGTTATCTCTGGACTGTGTGTGATGCACTATCATCAACATTTTCAATAGCCCTGGCATTTCACTCCTGTGTTTGACTCCTGCAGTAAAACTTTCAGTACCCGCGTCATTTCCTCCAACACCCCCCTCCACACACACACACACACCAAAACCTCCTCGGGCGTGCACACACGCACACACACACACACCCTCCCTTGCTTGAAACCCTAGCAAGGTCCCCGCCGCCAGCATCACCGCCGCCGCAAGGCCTCCATTGTCAACATCTGCCGGTTTGCCCATGCAGCTTACCCACCGATCTCCATACCCAGGCCGCCCAGAGTTTCTTAGATGATGCCTGCCAAATGCCTCGTTCCCCACAGATCCCCATCCCCTACTCCAGAGTGCCGCAGCCTAAGCCCGGCTACGCTTCCCGTGGAGATCGACGAGCGACTGGCCCAAAAGAGGTGTATCGCGGTCTCTTCGCCCGACGTCGCGGAGGAAGCTGGCGACCATTACTTGCGGCAGGCACACAAGCAGTGAGCTAGAGTATGCGGGCATGTCTCGGCCGCCGACTATGACATCGAGGTCATCGAGAGCGACGGCCTGAGGCGGGCTATGTGACAGGTTAAGTGGCCCACCCCAACCCCTCGGGTTCAACCACCGTTGATCTCATCCATGGCCCCGCCGCTGATCTCCTCCAGCTCGCTGTCAACAATTTCCCATCCTACATCACCATCGAGCCCCTTTTGTCATTTCTGAAGGACACGTTCTGCAACGCTGGCTTGGGATCCACATCTTCCAAGTCAGACCTCATCGACGACGACCACGAGGAGGGCACCCTCTCCGTCTCTTCCAAGGGGAAAGAGCCCATCTTCTCTTCCAAAGGGAAAGTGCTCGTCTGCGACATCAGGGAGGGCACCCTACAGTCGTGCTCTTCCAAGGCGAAGGAGCCCATCTGCGACAACATGGAGCGCATCCAAGGTCCATGCTCTTCCCACGAGAACAAGCCCATCTGTGATAAGTGAGGAAACCCATAATTTGTTTTGTCGTGCCTCTTCACAGGGTGAAACCCATGATTTGTTTTGTCGAGTCCATTTTGTAGTGTAGTGAGAATATGTCTAGTTTTAATTGCTATATCTGGTTGTTTGCAGTATGCCTTGTTTATTTCAGTTGTTCACAATGTGATGCTCTATATGTGCAATTATTTACTGTGTAGTACATTTCATCAGTCCATTTTTAAACATACCAATAGGAATGCATATATTTTCTTGCTGGTAAGCCTGTTATAGCTAGCATATGCCTCTTTTAAAGTTTTTTGATTGTGTGGTTGTTTGTAGTTAGCATATGTCCAGTTTCAAATACTATCTTTGGTTGTTCGTAGTATGCCTTGTTTCCCAGTTATTCACAATGTGATGTTCTATATGTGCAAGTATGAACTGTGCAGTTCAATTTCATTAATACCAGTTTCAACAATACCACTATGAATGACTACATTTGGTTGCTGCATATTGTAGTTAACACACCTTTCCATTATTATTTAACAATTGTAAGTGCATCTAGTGCCACCCCTAGTTGGTTTTGGAGTATTGACAACAAACCTAGTTGAGGGACTAATGTGTTTGTGAGAATTGCAGGATAACACAGGTAGAAGTCCCTCATTGATTCGGTTTTCCTACCAGAGATGACCCCTAAAAATGTATGAAGACATTGAAGTCAAAGGTGGTATATCAAGATATTCACATTGAAGACTATGACAAGAGAAGACACCACATAAAGCCTATGGAGCTCGAAGACTTAGATCTTTCATAGTTCTCTTTCTTTTGTGTTGAGTCATAGGAACCACCGTACTGTTAAGTGGGGTCCAAGAGAACCAGTCAGAATGACTGTAGTGATGCCTAACCAAAACCTATGTCTTCGAGTGAAGACTATGAGAGCGAATCTTATCCAGAGTCGGACAAGTCAGCTTTGCTTGCAGCCCAAGTAAAGTTGTCGTGTGAGTTTGAAATCTGACCGTTGGAACACGTGTCAGTTCCTTAGTGACCCAGGGTCATTTCGGACAAATCAGGTCGGGTTGCCAAGTGGCTATAAATAGCCCACCCCCTACAACCATAAACGGTTGGCTGCTCAGATTGAGAGTACGGCTTTTGTCGTTTGAGAGCAACCCACCTCGAAGCCTTTGAGAGAGAATTCCTTGCGAGGATAAAGCCCTAACCATCCAGAGCCAAAGAGAATTAGGCATCAGTTAAGTCTTCTTGTCTGTGTGATCTGAAGACTTATTACACTTGAGGACTGTGCATCCTCCATCCGGTTAGGCGTCGCGTTCTGAGCATCCAAGAGACATTGTGGATTGCCGGTGAATGAAGTCTGTGAAGGTTTGGGAGTCTACCTTGAAGACTTACCAGAGTGATTGGGCGAGGTCTGTGTGACCTTAGCTCAAGGGGAATATGGTGAGGACTGGGTGTCCTGAGCTGCGTGTTCAGGACTGGGTGTCCAGGATTGTGTCCCCTAAGGTTTAAATACCTAGCCGCCCTAACCAGACGTACAGTTGTCACAGCAACTGGAACTGGTCCAACAAATCATTGTCTTCAGCGAGTCACTGGTTCCATCTTCCCTTCCCTTTACTTACTGCTACTCTTTGTGAAGTCATTGTATGTTCGGACTATCTTTTGTCTTCACTGAGTGACTGCATGTTCTGTGTGGCTTCACAATATCTTCCTACCTGATCCTTACTACATTGCTGCTATTAGTCATTGTGCTTTCACTATTGAATACTTGACTATGGCTTGCCTAGTGTAGTCTACCTTCCGCTGCAGGGTAATAGGTTTATTTCTATCGTTTGTCTTCATAACTTCCACGTTTTGAAGACTTTCTTAAAAATCGCCTATTCACCCACCCTCTAGTCAATATAACGCACTTTCAATTGGTATCAGAGCAAGGTGCTCCCTTGTTCTGTGTGATTCGGTTTAACCACCTAGAGTTTTAGCTATGTCGACTGCAGGGATAATTAAAGTCTCCGCTGCGTGCCCCGTCTTTGATGGAACTGAATATCCCTACTGGAAAAATAAGATGCGCATGCATCTTGAAGCCATTAACGTTGACCTATGGTATGTCGTCGAGAACGGCGTTCCAAGGCTGGAGAAGGTGTCACTGCTGTTGATGTCAAGAAATTCGTTCAACTAGACTCTACTGCCAAAAATATCATCTGTGGTCATCTGACCAAAGGACAGTATGGACGTGTGAGTGCTTTGAAAACATCTAAGCTGGTCTAGGACTGGCTCTCCAAGGTCAATGAAGGCGTCTCAACCCATAGAGATCAGAGAATCAGTGTCCTTCGCAACCTCTTCAACCTCTTCAAGCGAAATGACAATGAGAATGTCCAGCTCACATTTGATCGACTCACTGACATCACAAATGAGCTTCAAGCCCTCGGCGCTACTGAGATCACCAAACATGAAGTCGTCAAGACACTACTGAGATCACTTGATAGTTCGTTTGACACCCTAGCCCTGATGCTTCAAGAACGTCCTGGTTTCAAGATACTCGATCCGTCTGACATACTTGAGAGGCTCAACACACATGAGTTTCAGCTTTCTGAGAAAAGAGATATCTACGGTCCAAACTATGGGCGAACTCGTGCCTTGAAGGCAAAAGCTGTCTCCTCATCTGAAGAAGAATCTGACAGCAATTCTGATGATCCTGAAGACATTGGAAGGGAACTTTCTATGCTTGTCAAGAAGTTCCAAAAATTCACCAAGAAGAAAGGCTTCAGAAAGTCTTCCCGATCAAGCTCTAGGAATGATCAAGCTTCTGCTCATGACTACAAGAAGAAAACATGTCACAAGTGCAAGAAACTTGGCCACTTCATTTCTGAGTGTCCACAGTGGGACAATGAGAACAAAAAGAAGAAGAAGAAGAAGAAGAAGAAGAGCAAAAGCAAGGAATATGACTCTGACGACAAGAAGAAGAAGAAATACTCAAAGTCTTCTTCCAAGTCTTCTCAAAGTCTTCATCACACAAGAAGAGCTCATCTGGCAAGGCACGTGCGTTTGTTGGCAAGGAAATGGATTCAGAGGAGGAGTCTGCTTCTGAGGAGGCGGAGGTGGAGTCTGAGGAGGAGTCCGATTCAGGCGTCGCAAGTCTGGCTACAGCATACGTTGCCAAGTCCATCTTCAACACTGAAGACAATGACTTCATCACCGACACCGATGCAAATGACAAGGACTACTCCGCTTCTACCTACTGCTTCATGGCACGCGGTGCCAAGGTAAACACACGCACTACTCACTATCAAACATCTAGTGACGATGACTCTGATTGTGGTTCAAAACCCAGCTACAAAACACTTGCTAAAATTGCAACTGAACAACAGAAAGCTATGGAACATATTCAAAAACTGTTAGACAGAAGCGATGATCTGTTAGGTGCTGAAATGACTCGATCTGAATCCTTAATTGAAGACATAAAAAATCTTCACGTTAAGTATGAGGAACTTGAAAGTCGTCATGAAACTCTCTCAACAACTCATGAAAAGCTTTCCTATGATTATCTTCAAAGGAAGCAAGATCTTGAGAAATTGAGAGCGGCTCATGAAGATCTTCAAAAGGAAAACGAGTCACTTCGCGCCAAACAGATCAGTTCCGCTCAGGAAGGATTTGAACCACCATGTCTTAAATGCATTGAGCGTGATAATGCTACTTCTGTTGCTGAATGTTCTACTGCTACTGCTGTTGCAATATCTTCAACTGTTGATGTGGTAACTAACCCCTCTGCTGAGGATACCACCGCTATTGCTGATGAGAATGCTAGGTTGAAGACATTGCTTGAAACAGGGATGTACAAAAGTCTTAAAGGGCATCAGACACTATGTGATGTCCTCAAAAAGCAGATTCTGAACCGAAACCCGAGGAAAGAGGGTGTTGGGTTCGTAAGGAAAATGAATGCTGATGGCTCTTACTGGAAACCTGAGCAGTACCCCAAAACCATGTGGTTGCTGCAAAGGAACCTTCAGCAGATCCATCCAATCTATCTGGCCTTCACTTGTGCTAACCCCATTACATTGATGAATCCTTTGATGCAAACTATAAACTGTTTAAGAATCAGAATGGTGAAGTGTTTGCCAGGTACATTGGTACTAACTGCAGGAATGGACCGCCTATGAAGAAGATCTGGGTTCCGAAAAGTGTCTGGAAAATCTTCCTGTGAATGTCTCATGACACCTCACTGAAGAAGACAAACCTAGACCAAAGGCTTCATATGGTCCAAAGGCTTCATACAGACAGAGACTCACCTGAGTCGCACTAACGCAAATGTTTTGCAGGGAAACCATACTCAGGCTATGAATATGAGAGCGGTTCATCAAACCGCCATGTTCATAAGACCAAGAACTATTCTGCTTATTCTTATGAGTACTATTGTCCGCCTGCAAGACTGTTTGCTAGGGCTCCAAAGCCAAAGTTCTCAGATGCTGCACTTAGACTTATTGCTTCTAAGCCACCCTTGAAGATGTGGGTGGCTAAGAAAGCTTAACTCTCTTTTGCAGGGAAGGGTCTCCAGCAGAAAACCAAAATCGTCTGACGCTATTGCTGGGGACCTTAAACATCTTGTAGGGCGCAAGATCAAATGCCCGAATGGTCTTACTATGTACTTCGTTCCTGAATCGCTTGCTACTCTCCCTATTAGTCCTAATCTGGATCTAAGCTTTCATAACCCACTGGTTCGTCAAATGTTTTTGCTTCACAATTCTCTTCGTGAAGCCTATCCCCCTAACTGCTAACTGCACTGTAGGGTACGACACCAGCGTCTTCAGAATGGATTATTGATAGTGGGTGTACAAATCACATGACTGGCAAAAGAAGCCTTCTTATGGACTCAACCTTACGTCCATCCGACAAGAGCCACATCACATTTGCTGACACTGGTAAAAGTAAGGTATTGGGTCTAGGTAGAGTTGCAATCTCAAGGGATCAACACATGGATAAAGTCATGCTTGTTGAATCCCTTGGCTTCAACTTAATGTTTGTCTCAATGCTTTGCGATTTGAACATGGTCGTAATATTTGGAAAATATCATTGCCTTGTACTAATGGAATCTGACAAGTCTCTAGTATTTGAAGGGTATCGAAAAGATGATTTGTACGTGGTAGATTTCTCAGCAGGACCACAGCTTGCCGTATGTCTTCTAGCAAAAGCTTCAGAATGTTGGCTCTGGCATCGGAGGCTAGGGCATGCTGGCATGAGGAACCTCCACCCTTGCAAAGAAGAAGCATGTCATAGGCATCGAGGGCGTCAAGTTCAAGAAAGATCACTTATGCGGTGCCTGTGAAGCAGGGAAGATGACGAGGGCCAAACATCCCTCGAAGACAATCATGACCACTACTCGACCCTTCGAACTGCTTCACATGGATCTTTTTGGTCCCACTCATTACTCTACTTTTACTACTACTGCTTGTCTCTATGGCTTTGTCATTGTTGATGATTATTCTAGATATACTTGGGTGCACATAATCCTTTACAAGACTGAAGTGCAGGATGTCTTCAGATGCTTCGCCAATCGAGCTATGAACAATTATGGCGCCAACATAAAGCACATCAGAAGTGACAATGGCACTGAATTCAAGACTGGCCTTGATACATATCTTGATACCTTGGGCATCACTCATGAATTCTCGGCTCCGTACACGCCACAGCAGAATGGCTTCGTCGAACGCAAGAATAGAACACTCATTGAGATGGCCAGAACGATGCTAGATGAATACAAGACTCCAAGAAAATTCTGGCCTGAAGCCATTGATACTGCATGCCATACAATCAATCGTGTTTATCTTCACAAGCTTCTGAACAAGACATCTTATGAGCTCCTTACTGGCAAGAAGCCAAATGTCAGTTACTTCAGAGTATTTGGCGCCAGGTGCTGGATCAAGGACCCACATCACACCTCAATGTTTGCACCAAAAGCACATGAGGGTTTTATGCTTTGATATGGAAAGGATTCGCACTCCTACAGAGTCTTCAATCTCTTTCATTACAAAGTGGTTGAAACAGTGGATGTGCGGTTCGATGAGACCAATGGTTCACAAAGAGAGCAGCTGCCAAGTGTGCTAGATGATGTTCCATCCAGTGAATCAATCAAGCTAATGGGAACTGGAGAGATTATACCTTCTGAAGCTCATCCTGAAGAAGAACTTATCATTTCAGCACCTGATCAACATGAAGACATTGCTCAGCCTGAAGACATTCCTTCCAACAAGGACAGTGAACTGCAAGAGCAAAGTCTTCGCCCTGTACATCCTCGCGTTGCCAATGAAGTGCAGATTGAAAGAATAATTGATAGCATCAATGCACCTGGTCCACTCACTCGTTCAAGGGCAACTCAGCTAGCAAATTTCTGTGGGCACTTCGCGTTCGTCTCAATATCAGAACCCAAGAAAGTTGAAGAAGCCTTCATGGAACCTGAATGGATTCAAGCTATGCAAGAAGAGCTTCATCAGTTTGAGCTGAATAATGTATGGGAACTGGTTAAGCGTCTTGATCCACGGAAGCACAATATAATAGGCACCAAATGGATATACCGCAACAAGCAAGATGAGCATGGTCAAGTTGTCAGAAACAAAGCTCGTCTCGTTTCTCAAGGATATACTCAAGTGGAAGGCATTGACTTCGATGAAACATTTGCTCTTGTGGCTAGTCTTGAAGCCATACGCATACTGCTGGCCTATGCAAATCATCATAACATACTTCTATATCAAATGGATGTGAAGAGTGCTTTTCTTAATGGCAAGATTGAAGAAGAAGTGTATGTTGCACAACCGCCTGGGTTTGAAGATCCAAAACATCCTGACATGGTATACAAGCTCAACAAGGCATTGTATGGCCTCAAACAAGTCCCTCGGGCCTGGTATGACGCACTCAAATACTTCCTGAAGAGCAAATGCTTCATACCTGGTTCCCTAGATCCCACTCTCTTCACGAAGACATATGATGGTGAACTGTTTGTGTGCCAAATATATGTGGATGACATTATCTTCGGCTGCACCAATCAGAAGTACAGTGAAGAGTTTGGCTATATGATGCAAGAGCAATATCAGATGTCTATGACGGGGGAGCTGAAGTTCTTCCTCGGTCTTCAAATACGGCAACAACGCGACGGCATCTTCATATCTCAAGAGAAATATCTCAAAGAGTTCCTGAAGAAGTTTGGTATGCAAGACTGCAAAGGCTTCACAACACCAATGCCAGCCAAACATCATCTGGGTCCCGACGACAATGGTAAAGAGTTCGATCAAAAGGTATACTGCTCCATGATTGGTTCTTTGCTTTATTTATGTGCATCTAGGCCAGATATTATGCTTAGTGTTTGCATGTGTGCTCGATTTCAAGCGGCACCAAAGGAGTCGCATCACTTAGCTGTGAAGCGAATTCTTCGATATTTGGCTCACACCCCAACTCTAGGATTATGGTATCCAAAGGGCTCAGAGTTTGATTTGGTTGGATTTTTGGATGCTGATTATGCTGGTGACAAAGTTGATCGCAAGTCTACATCAGGCACATGTCACTTTCTGGGACGATCACTTGTATGTTGGTCTTCAAAGAAGCAGAACTGTGTATCTCTCTCCACTGTTGAATCTGAATACATTGCTGCTGGATCTTGCTGCTCTCAGCTTCTGTGGATGAAGCAAACACTCAAGGACTATGGCATTCATCTGAAGCAAGTGCCACTTTACTGTGACAACGAAAGCGCCATCAAGATTGCCAACAACCCAGTTCAGCACTCGAAGACAAAGCACATTGAAATTCGTCATCACTTTCTCAGAGATCATGTTGTGAAGGAAGACATTGATATCATACACGTCAACACTGAAGAGCAATTGGCAGATATCTTCACCAAGCCCTTGGATGAGAAGAGGTTTTGCAAGTTACGGTGTGAGCTAAATATCCTGGAATCCTCAAATGTCCTGTGATCAGGCACACATCCTAACCCTTATGCATATTGATGACTTAGAGGTGCACCACACGAAGTAACGTATATCTTCAATCAATGAAGACATACATTCTAAGTGTGAATACATTAATGTGGAAATTGACTTCAGAGCGCCACGATAATTGTGCGCTGTGTCTGGGTCTAATACTTCCTATACGGTGGGTAACGCCACCACCAAACGTTCTATTTTGAAGTGTTTCACTCTTGGCGTTACCTTGCAATGTCTTCATATTTGGTTTGGCTTCAATCTTAACATGTCTTCATGATTATCTTCACTACGTTGATTATATAGATATATATATATACTAGTGTTCTGTCCTCTACAGCATTCACTTATAGCTATGTCTTCTTGGTTGAATCTTTTGAACTAAGTGAATGTGATCGGACCCTAATCTCTCTATGCTTTCTATCTCAAATTCTATCTCTCCAAGTCATATGCATTCTATTGAAACTGTCGAATGTCTTCCCTGCGTCCTTGTCAGCAGAAGACACAGAGACAACCTTTAAAACCGTTTTCAATGCTCATTCATCCACAAGAAATCCGGAGAAGTAGGAACGACCGCCCAACAATCCAGGCGTGCGTGGGATGTGGAACTGCCCCCAAAATACCACATGATGGCCACGTGCTACTCAAATGCGAATCGCCAGGGGCACCTGAGTAATAGCGCAGTGCCGCCCCTGCGCCTATAAATTCACACTTACCGCGGTCATTATCTCCTTCTTCCACCCTCGCACGAACCCTAGCGCCACCGCTAGCTCTCGACGATGCCGGCGACGAAGCGCTTCGCTGCCGCAACCTCTCCGACGCCGTCTTCACGCCGATCGCGGACATCGTCCTCTCCGCCGTCGCCGTAGGTGTCTTCCATCGCCAAGTTAGGGCACGGAGGATTGAACTGCTCGGCATCATCTCCCACTCCGTCTAAGCAGTTCCAAGTGTGGTAAATAAAACTTCTTTTACAGCCCCTTTTGATCCCATGGTTCTGTCACTTTCTACCATAAGAAGTTTCTATTCACACAAGTTAGATCTCTCTCAATCTGCATCTCATAACATGCCTAGTATATTCACTTGTGCTTCATGAAGTAGTTAGATTCCTCACTTGTACTGATCTGTGGGTTCGTACAAATCTGGAACCAACTTCTTTTCTATGAGTGAATGTCTTCGCACGATGAGGTCAATGTCTTCTAAACTGATTTATCTTCAAAATCTTCTGAGAATGCATATGACATCTTCTCCTTCCCTCGCACCTTAATGCTGTCATAGGTGCATGTCCGTGGGAGAATCCTTTGGTTCTCATAGTCTGCATTCATTTGCAGAGTTCTTACAGCATCACATAAATTCTCCTGAAGCCAGTTCCTGTTGGTCCAGCAAAAGAAAGCCTTTGAACGTCTTGAAGCCTTCCAAGTTAAGATTTATGGCTTCACAAACAGCAGCAAGGAAGGGGGGCAGACAGAGACGTGGAGGAACATCCAAAGATCTGCCTGATGAACTGGCAGAAATGTACAAAACAGATCCTGAAGAGAATTATGGTCAGCGCAAGACCCGAATCCAATGGATTCGACGCTATTGGGCAGAACAATGGTTCCAATACCGATTCGTCACCCAGGAGTATGCTGAGAAAAGTGCCATCAAGAGACCGTGGGGGGACATCCTTTACAAGAACCTCATACCCAGGACCAGAGATGAAGCCATTGCTCAAGGCTTCTACCCATGCATGGTCCGAGGACCACAGCCTGCTGAAGCACATCCGTCGTCACTACTTTGGTGTCGTGACGACAATCTGTTCAAGTGCAACTTCCAGTTTGCCCAGAACTCAGCGAAGCAGAACAAGAAGAAGTTGGGGTTAGACTTCAACCCTGGTCCCTCCGCACCAAGGGCAGATGGCACACGCGACGCAGAACCTAATATCATCGGTCCGTATGCCAACCTTGAGGGCCTCATCACCCGCATCTTAGTCCAAGGGACTGCCGTGAATGACCCTCCACCTGACTCTGAGTCTGATGAAGCTCCTGCTGTACCGAAGCCAAAGCAGTCGAAGAAGCCAAAAGCTTCAAAGCCGTCCCCTTCACCAAAAATCTCAAGGGCGAAGCCATTGGCAACTGCACCTCCTGAAGACAGTGTCCAGTCTGAAGACGTATCCCGCGTCTCCAAGCACCAGAAGGCCAAGATGCCTCAGTCTCACACTGGCAAAGAGCTCATAGCTGCTGCCATTCTGCGCAGTGAAGCCATTGATCTGTCAAGTGATGAAGATCTTGGAGATGACGCTCTTGAGCAACTCATCAAGAGCAAAGAAGAAGCAGAAATCTTCAACAATCTGCCTCTCTTTGATGTCGCCATCATCCACAACTTCATTGACGAGTGGTTTGCCACACCAGACATCAGCTTTGAAGATCTATAGCTGCCCGTTGGCCTAAGCGCCGCCTTCCAAGGTGCTATTGCTTCAGAACTTGCCATTGCCCAGCGCATTGTTGAACTGAAGCAGAAAATTGATCATGAAAAGGCTCAGTTCAAGAAGAATATGGCCAAGCTCAGCGTGCAAGAAGTGAAGAGCTTCAAGATCATGTTGCATGAGCTAAAGGAAAACTTTCTGCAGAAGCGTGCAGAAGCTCAAGGTTCACGTGAGCGGATGAAGTCTCTGGCTGACAGATCTGTGCAAGCCTACAATGAGGCTGAGAAGCGCAAGGCACTTGGGCGTCCTGGCATCGACCCCAAGATGGCCGCAAAGAAAAAGAAGAAGACTGTTCCAGCTGAACCAGAGGCACCAAGGCAGGAAGTAGTTCCGCTTGTCTTCCCAACTGCTACGATTGGCTCGAAGCCAATGAGCCGGTCAACAGCTTCAGAGCTTAAGAAGACAAGAACTGCTGAGGCTGAAGCCAGGAAGAGGAAAAGCTCTGAAGCCTCTCCTACTGCCCCCAGCAAGAAAAAGAGAAAGACCAAGAAATCTCGGGCTGCTCCCACAGAGCCCTTGATAGTTGAACCTATTTCTATGGTTCACCCTGACGCAGAACGTCAACTGACGGTTCATGAGCCTGCTTCCACAGAGGCTCCTGAAGCTGAAGACATTCCGGCAGCTGATCCCATCGCTGCTGAAGACATTGGTCATCGTGACAATGTAGAAGATGATGTAGCCCTTCCTCAGTTAGAACACAGCGAACACATCAGCATTGGTCGTCCACTGACGCCAATTGCACAGAATGCTTCATGGGCGGATCGCCCTCAAGAGGAAGAAGACTATGAGGCCCAGCCCACTCAAACCCCACAGGCGTCGTCTGTGTTCCGCAGGCTTCGCAAAGGTCCAAGGCCTCAAGTCTATGATGAAGACATTCCGGCTGCATCAGCCGCAGAAGAAGCACCACAAGAGCCCACTCCTCTGCTCCACCAAGAAGCACTTCTCCAGGAGACAGTGCTTGTGACCGACCCTCCAGCTAGTCAAGCGGAGGATGAAAATCTTGAGGCTGCCACAACCAACAACGAAGCTAATGTGGAGCCCTCCCCGGCAAAAGCTTCAGACGACAGCGAAGCCACTGAACCCACAACTTCTGTTCCTGAGTCTGCTGTAGGTCCCCAATTCAACTATCATGTTGAGCACATGCCTCAGGTCCAGAAGCCAATCCCCAGATTGCCAAGGTTTCCAGGTCCTGCATCAGCACCTGGCTCCTTCAACATCAATGGCTTCAGGGAAGATAATACTTTCTTCAATAGCTCCAAGAACCCCTATACAAGGGAAAGGATTTCATTAGATAGGTTCTGGAGCTATCCTCAGCGCAGCTACTACTCTTGCATACTGTACAACCAAGGTTGCATTTTCCCGCACAAGCGCCTTGATGTTGAAGCTATTGCTGGTCTGCCCTATCTAGAGGAAGCGTTGGATTGCTTCAAACAAGTGGGTGTGCTGCAGTTTATCACTGATGAAGAGCATTGGAACGAAGAGCTCCTGCTACAATTCTATGCCACACTGCACATCAAAGGATACAATACAGATCCGAAGACTTGGGTCCTGGAGTGGATGACTGGCAACGTTCATCATGAAGCCAATGCATTTGATATCATTGAGCTCACTAGCCTGCCCACTCCAGGCGAATTCTTCGAGCAAGGCTGTCGGCTACACACTAAAGCTATTGAGAGCATATTTCAGAGGCCTGCACCAAATATGAGTCAGATGCTCTCCATGATGAAGCCATTGCCCCACGATGCTCCTTATCCCATAGAGTTCTTCGTTAAAGACCTTGAGTACCTGCCCAGGACCATCTATCACATCATCCGGCGGACTCTCTGGCCCATTAAAGGACACTCTCCAAACGCCAAGTTCGAGGGTGCAATGAAGACTCTGATATTCTGTATCCTTCATGGCAAATGCTTCAACGCACAGGATTTCTTCATACGCCAACTAGCTGCATCAGGCTCAGATCTGTTTGGTTTAAAGTTCTATGCTCCTTGGGTAATGAGGCTGATCAAACTTCACTCTGCCATCTCGTATCAGCCCTCAGCCCGCAACCATCGGATCTTCTTGCCTGATGTGGATACCTCTGCTGAAGCCATCTATGCTGAACCTGCCAAGCAACCTCTGAGTTTTCAGAATGCAGAACAGCAGAGCTTCACTCAAAACGTTGAAGGTGTCGAAGCCATCTCCAGGGTGTATCCTTTGGCTGGCACTACACGTGCACCACACCCTGCTTCAATTGAAGCCACTAACAGTGCAACTGCTTCAAGATCCAAGAAGCGCACTCGTGTTCTCCACGACCGAGAGCTTCTTGTGGCCCTTCATCAAAAGCAGGATAGGCATCATGACTGGTTGAAGAGACAGATGAAAAGCCTCTTGGTGGATGTAAATTGCATCCGAAATCTTGCCACCAAGAACGCTTTCGTTGCCCATGAAACCTGTCGCCGCACATGGAAAGGGCTAACGATGATGCTTTCTGAAGCTGATCTTCAAGAGGATGGCTTCACTGAGAGATTCAAGTTTGACTCCACACCTCCTTGAAGAGCTGTGCTGCTGGGGACTCCATCTCTTGAAGACTCTGAGTTTTCTTCCTCTGCTGCCACAGTCACTGCCAAAATCATTGAGGAATAAGACGATGCTACTTCACCGCCATATGCTTCAGCACCTCCAAGCTCTTATGCCCCGCCAACCAACACCAACAACCCTGCTACTTCACCTACTCCTCATGTGAACGAGTAGAGACTCTATGTCTTCAACCCTTTTTGGTCATTTCTGACAAAAGGGGGAGAAGCATATGAGATATTGATAGTCTTCAAGCGGGTTCATATGGGCGGGTGCCTTATATTTTGCTTCGTGCTTACAACTCCCGTTTTTCTTTGCTACATTTGGCTCTTATGAGTTGTAACACTTAAACCAGATGGTCGTCTGCTACTTGTTTGCCACCTTGTTTTGCGAAGATAAATTCCGCATGTGCGGCGATAAATTCCGCACTTAGCTCATTCTGCAGACGTCCATTTTCCATTATGCATGTCATTATCTTCATTTGTTTTCACATGCATAGTGAATTGTCATCATAAGCTGAAGTGGATCTCCACAAGTACAACCTGCCATGTGCATTTGCATTCCAAAAGCAAACTAACTTATATGCACATCTTTAGGGGGAGCCCTTACAACTTATGAAGACAATTCCTCACTCTTTACAATTTCACAGGTTATATTCCCCGTTGAAAACTTCAACTAGTTTGTCATCAATCACCAAAAAGGGGGAGATTGTAAGTGCATCTAGTGCCACCCCTAGTTGGTTTTGGAGTATTGACTACAAACCTAGTTGAGGGACAAATGTGTTTGTGAGAATTGCAGGATAACACAGGTAGAAGTCCCTCATTGATTCGGTTTTACTACCAGAGATGACCCCTAAAAATGTATGAAGACATTGAAGTCAAAGGTGGTATATGAAGATATTCACATTGAAGACTATGACAAAAGAAGACACGATATGAAGCCTATGGAGCTCGAAGACTTAGATCTTTCGTAGTTCTTTTTCTTTTTGTGTTGAGTCATAGGAACCACCGTACTGTTAAGTGGGGTCCAGGAGAACCAGTCAGAATGACTGAAGTGATGCCTAAACCAAAAACCTATGTCTTCGAGTGAAGACAATGAGAGTGAATCTTGTCCAGAGCCGGACAAGTCAGCTTTGCTTGTAGCCCAAGTAAAGTTGCCATGTGAGTTTGAAATCTGACCGTTGGGACACGTGTCAGTTCCTTAGTGACCCAGGGTCATTTCGGACAAATCAGGTCGGGTTGCCAAGTGTCTATAAATAGCCCACCCCCTACAACCATAAATGGTTGGCTGCTCAGATTTCAGTGCACCGCTTTTGTCGTTTGAGAGCAACCCACCTCGAAGCCTTTGAGAGAAAATTCCTAGCGAGGAGAAAGCCCTAACCACCCAGAGCCAGAGTAAATTGGTCATCACTTAAGTCTTCTTGTCTGAGTGATCTGAAGACTTATTACACTTGAGGACTGTGCATCCTCCAGACGGTTAGGCATCGCGTTCAGAGCATCCAAGAGACATTGTGGATTGCCAGTGAACGAAGTCTGTGAAGGTTTGGGAGTCTACCTGGAAGACTTACCGGAGTGATTGGGCGAGGACTATGTGACCTTAGCTCAAGGAGAATACGGTGAGGACTTGGTGTCCTGAGCTGCGTGTTCAGGACTGGGTGTCCGGGACTGTGTGTCCTAAGGTTTAAATACCTAGCCGCTCCAACCAGACGTACAGTTGTCACAGCAACTGGAACTGGTCCAACACATCATTGTCTTCAACGAGTCACTGGTTTCATCTTCACTTCCTTTTACTTACTGTTACTCATTGTGAAGCCATTGCATGCTTGCTATAATTTTTGTCTTCACAACGTAACTGTATGATTTGTTTGGCTTCATAACTTCTTCCTACCCGATCCTTATTACACTGCAGCTACTTGTCATTGTGCTTTCACTCTATTGAATACTTGACCATGGCTTGCCTAGTGTAATCTAACTTCCGCTGCATAGTGATAGGCATATCTCTACTGTTTGTCTTCATAACTTTCACGTTTTGAAGACTTTCATAAAAATCGCCTATTCAACCCCCCTCTAGTCGATATAACGCACTTTCAATAACGAACGGCAGCAGTTCAACTTCCTTGAAGCAATCCAGAGCTTCTTCCAGACAGGGCAGACCAACTATAGCTTCAATGTCAAGGCGCTTGTGTGGGAAGATGCGACCTTGGTTGTAAAGAATGCATGAGTAATAGCTTCACTGCGGATAGCTCCAGAACCGATCAGATGATATCCTTTCCCTTGAGTAGGGGTTCCTGGAGCTATTGAAGAATGTGTTGTCTGCTCTGAAGCCATTGATATTGAAGGAGCCAGGTGCTGATGCAGGACCTGGGAACCTTGGCAATCTTGGGATTGGCTTCTGTACCTGAGGCCTGTGCTCAACATGATAGTCGAACTGGGGACCGGCAGCAGCCTCAGGAACAGAAGTGTCGGGATCAGTGGCTTCGCTGTCTTCCAATGCTTTTGTTGGGGAGGGCTCCACATTAGCTTCATTGGTGGTGGTGGCACCCGCAAGATTTTCAATCACGTTCTTCTTGAGAACTGCTTCTTGGTGGGACAGGGGAGTGGCAACTTGTGGGACTTCTTCTTCCGCGGCTGATGCAGCCGGATTGTCTTCAGCAGAGACTTGAGGCCTTGGACCTTTGCGCAGCCTACGCAACGCAGGCGACGCCTGTGGAGTTGGAGTTGGCTGAGCCTCAAGGTCTTCTTCCTCTTGTGGGCGATCCGCCCATGAAGCATTCTGTGCAATTGGCGTCAGTGGACGACCAATGCTGATGAGTTCGCTGTTCTCGAGCTGAGGAAGGACTGCACCATCTTCTACATGGTCATGTTGACCAATGTCTTCAGTAGCGATGGGATCAGCTGCTGGAAAGTCTTCAGCTTCATGAGCCTCTATGGAAGCAGGCTCATGGATTGTCAGTTGACGTTCAGCGTTAGGATAAACCATAGAAATAGGTTCAACTATCAAAGGCTCTGTGGGAGTAGCCCGATCTTTCTTGGTCTTCCTCTTCTTCTTGGAGGGGGCAGTAGGATAGGCTTCAGGATGTTTCCTCTTCCTGGCTTCAGCCTCAGCAGTCCTTGTCTTCTTGAGCTCTGAAGCGGTTAACCGGCTTTTTGGCTTCGAGCCAGTCAGTCTAGTTGGGAAGACAATGGGAACTGCTTCCTGCCTTGGTGCGTCGGGTTCAGTCGTAGCGGGCTTCTGCTTCTTCTTTGCGGCCATCCTGGGGTCGATGCCAGGACGCCCAAGGGCCTTGCGCTTCTCAGCCTCATTGTAGGCTTGCACACATCTGTCAGCCAGAGCCTTCATGCGCTCATGCGAACCCTGAGCTTCTGCACGTTTCTTTACAAAGGCTTCCTTGAGCTCGTGCATCATTGTCTTGAAGTTTTGGCCATATGCTTCTTGAACTGAGCCTTTTCATAGTCAATCTTTTGCTTCAGTTCAACAATGCGCTGGGCGACAGCTAGCTCTGAAGCAATGGCGCCTTGGAAGGCGACACTGAGGCCAATGGGTAGTTGCAGATCTTCAAAGCTGATGTTTGGCGTGTCAAACCACTCGTCAATGAAGTTGTGGATGATGGTTACATCATGTAGCGACCCGACCCGGATGGATCAAGTCTACTGTGCTCCGGTGTCATCCCTGGATCAGTAATGCTGACACCACACAGTACATCGAAGGATTTATAGCAGAGTGGCAATCACACACTTATTACATCGTTGTCTCAAAGAGAACTTATTACAATAAATATGGCTTGAGGCCATATAATAACGATAACAGCGGAAGACTCGGAAGATAAATGGGTCCATTAACTCCAACGGCATCACTGAGTATAGAACCACGACCTAAAAGCACCTTACTCATTGTCTGAAAAGTCTGCAACATGAAAGTTGCAGCCCAAAAACGGGTCAGCACATGGAATATGCTGGCAATGTAACACATAGAGAGTAATGGAATGAAACAGCTATACTACATGCATATATGGCTGGTGGAAAGCTCTATGGTTACAGTTTTGCGTAAAGCCAGTTTTTCCCTACTGCAAAGGAATACATTTATTTAACTATCATGGTAGTTCTTAAACATCGAGAATGGTTGACAGCATTCCAATCCCAATTAAGTAATTAAAACCCATTAATATTAAACACGGCTAATCATGATTAGTTTGTACACTCTGCAGAGGTTTGCGCACTTTTCCCCACAAGACTCGATCGCCTCCGTTTGGTTTCTCGCACTACAGGGTGTTTGAGAAGACGGATGACCGAGACACAGTCTTTCAGAAGCGCTAGCACCTTACGATCGGGTAGACCGGTACACCTACTTTCCCCTACATCTGCTAGTCTACCACTGTAAGAGTTCGCACGACTTAGTCAACTATGCCAGAGCCCATAATGGCTTGTGGCTGCACACGGAAGTTTCTAGCATGAAAGATCTTATGATCCCTTTGAGCCTGGGTGGCGGTCCGAAATAAAAACAGGCAAGTCCTGATAGACATCAGGTGCCTCAATCCACCCAGATGTGTGTTTAAGTTGCCACCTTAGATAAACCATTAAAATTATCAATCTCACATCTGTCATGGATATCACTCACCCAATCCACGTCTACTAGCATAGCATGGCATAATAAGCAAACGTAGAAGTAACTCCCAAAGGTTTCATAATAATACAGGTAATAGGTACTACCTCATCTACTTCCCATCCCACAATTTAATTAGATCCTAATCATGCAATGTGAGAGGATTGATCTAATGCAATAAAACATGGGTTGTAGAAAAGGTATGATCAAAGTGTTACTTGCCTTGCTGATGATCCGCGAGACCTAGGGTTTCGAAGTAACAAGCGGCGCAATCCGGGTGATCTATCGCAGACAAACAACAAGCACACATAAGTACTCATCTAATGCACAGGTAAAACTCGAACAAGAGAACGAACCAGAAAGTTCAACTTAAGAACTTCGGTTGCAAAGAAAGAACGAACCGAACAAAGAAATGGAAAACAAACGGCGGGAGAAAACAACTCGGTTCTAGCAAGTTGAATCTAGGTCAAATTTTACTGTAGCAAAGCTTGTTCAAGTTGATTAGACGGAACGGCGGTTTCGAAACGAAACTCCAGGCGCTTGAATCACCTGATTCCGATAAACGAGCGGGAAGAAAGACTAGAACGAAGATCGGATCTGAGATCACGATCGCGGAATAAATCCGACGAAAAGAAAGAGACGAACGGTTAAACGAACGGGCGTCGTTAACCGGGAAAAATCGGTGATCACGTTCGTTGAGACGAACGGTCCGAAAGAAGAACGAAAACCGATCTAGGGTTTTCGGAAAAGAAACCGAAAAGAAAAACCGGAAAGAAAACGGAAAAGAAACGGAACGGTTCTTTTAAGAAAAACCGAACCGGGGAAAGAAAAAGAGGCGCGGCGCGGGGCTACCTCGGAGGCGGGCTCCGCGGCGGCGCGGGCTTAGGGCGGCGGCGGCTTAGGCGGCGGCGGCTATAGGCGGCGGCTGGGGACGGGGGGGTGTGTGGTGGTATTTATATAGGTGGGGGGGGTCTCTTGCTTGGGGAAGGGGGCAAGGGGGGGCGGCGGCGGTCGGTCCCCTGAAAGAGTCCTGGTCTAGGAAACTCCGGCTAGCCAGGACTAATCGCCGATCCCGGACTCGGGCAAGGACTCCGTGCCAAGATGAAGGCTGCGCGGTTCCACCGCCAGCCTGCTGCTCTGTGGACCCGGACCGTGGTGTGGACGGAGCCTTGGGCCCAGGCTGGCTGGCCTCCTCCCTTTTTTTTAAAGTAGGTTACGCGCGCAGAAAAAAAAAAACAAGAAAAACAAAGAAAAGAAAAACTAAACGAACTCCAAAATTTCTAAAGTAAATTTTCCCCGACTCCTAAAAATGAGTCGAACAAAATGAACTTTTCTCCGGGCCTAAAATGCAATTTTTGAAAACACGCATTTTTCCCTATCCAAATAAAAGCAAACAAAACTCCGGCAAAACCAAAATTTGATTTATTCATTAGATCTTCATTTTTCCTAACCTTGGGAAAGTCATATTATTCCCTCTCTCATTTTTTTTGATATTGGAAAAATAATTGAAAATGAAATAAATAAATCAAATGATCCTCTTTTCAAAATTTGAGAAAACTCTCAAATATGAAAATAACGAAATCTCCAACTCTCTCCGTGGTCCTTGAGTTGCGTGAAATTTCTAGGATCAAAAAATGCAAGAAAATATGATATGCATGATGATCTATGTATAACATTCCAAATTGCAAATTTGGGATGTTACATCAGAGTGAAGACGATGAATCTCGCCCTCGAGATTCGGGTTGGCTAGAAAATAGGTGAGGGTGGTCCTTGAGGAAATCTTCTTCTCTTTCCCAGGTGGCTTCATCCTCTGAGTGGTGGTTCCACTGAACTTTGCAAAACTTGATAACCTTGCTGCGGGTAACTCTGCTGGCATAATCGAGAATCTTGACTGGCTTCTCCTCATATGTTAAGTCATCCTCCAACTGAATCGCTTCAAGCGGTACTATATCTCTTAGCGGTACCTCCGCCATCTCGGCGTGACATTTCTTCAGCTGAGAAACATGGAATACATCATGAACTCCTGACAGTCCCTCTGGTAATTCCAACTTATAGGCGACTTCTCCCATACGTTGCAAGATCTTATACGGTCCAACGAAACGCGGTGCTAACTTTCCCTTAACTCCAAAGCGCTTAACTCCTCGAAGTGGGGATACTCGGAGGTAAACTCTGTCTCCGGTTTCGTAGACTGTATCCTTGTGTTTAGAATCTGCGTAGCTCTTCTGCCTGGACTGGGCTACCTTGAGCCTATCGCGAATCAACTTAACTTTCCGTTCAGACTCCTTAATCAAATCTGGTCCAAAGAACTGACGGTCTCCAACTTCGTCCCATGACAACGGTGTCCTGCACCTCCTTCCGTATAGAGCTTCGAAAGGTGCCATCTTCAAACTGGTTTGGTAACTGTTGTTATAAGAAAACTCCGCATACGGCAAGTTATCGTCCCAACTAGATCCATAATCTAGTGCACAAGCTCTCAGCATATCTTCCAAAATCTGATTGACTCTCTCGGTCTGTCCATCCGTCTGTGGGTGAAAAGATGTGCTGAACTCTAGTCTGGTTCCCAAAGTTTCATGCAACTGATTCCAAAACTTTGAGGTAAATTGGGTTCCTCTATCTGATACGGTACTCCTCGGAACTCCATGCAAACAAATGATCCTAGTCATGTATATCTTTGCCAACTTAGCACTGGTGTAAGTGGTCTTAACTGGAATAAAATGTGCTACCTTTGTCAAACGATCAACTACTACCCATATCGAGTCATAGCCTGCTTTCGTCCTGGGTAGTCCTGTGATAAAATCCATGCCTATCTTATCCCACTTCCATTCGGGTATCGGCAATGGTTGTAACAATCCTGCTAGCTTCTGATGCTCTGCCTTTACTCTCTGACATACGTCACAAACTGCTACATATGCTGCAATATCCTTCTTCATTCCGGTCCATCAGAATGTTTCCTTCAAATCCAAATACATCTTGGTATTCCCTGGGTGAATCGAATACGGTGAATCATGTGCCTCTTGCAAAATCAACTTCCTGATCTCTGGGTCATTGGGCACATAAACACGGTCCTCAAACCATAAGGTATCGTGCTCATCCTCACGAAATCCCTTTACTTTTCCTTCGCTCAATTTCTCTTTTATAGCAGCAATCTCCTTGTCATATTTCTGAGCTTCTCTGATTTTATCCATCAATGTTGACTGAATCTCCAATGCTACTACATAGCCTCTCGGAACTATTTCCAAACATAGCTCACGAAGGTTTTCTGCTAACACCTTTGGTACTTCTCCCGTTACTAGGGTGTTGACATGGCTCGTACGGCTCAATGTGTCAGCTACTACATTAGCTTTTCCGGGATGGTAATGCAACCTCATGTCATAATCCTTGATGAGCTCCAACCATCTCCTTTGTCTGAGGTTCAATTCCTTCTACGTGAAAATGTACTTCAAACTCTTGTGATCCATGTACACCTCACAATGATTTCCAATGAGGAAATGTCTCCAAGTTTTCAATGCATGCACTACAGCTGCTAACTCCAAATCATGCGTGGCATAATTCAACTCATGAGGCTTCAGTTGCTGTGAAGCAGACGAAACAACTCTCCCTTCCTGCATAAGCACTGCTCCGAGTCCTCGACGTGAAGCGTCGCAATACACCTCAAAATCCTTGGTCTGATCTGGCAAAATCAATACTGGTGAGGTAACCAAGCGTTTCTTCAATTCCTGGAAACTAGCCTCACATTCCTTAGTCCAATTGAACTTAGTATCCTTCTTCATCAATTCAGTCATAGGCTTTGCAATCTTTGAAAAGTTCTCAATGAACCTCCGGTAGTATCCTGCGAGTCCAAGAAAACTCCGGATCTCTCCAACTGTCGTTGGTGCTTCCCATTCGGTTACGGTCTCAACCTTT